>NC_061815.1:49489872-49787372 GCF_021462225.1 Girardinichthys multiradiatus
TCTGCCCTCCTTACATTCTTTGTCTGTTTCTTTGTTTTTTTGACAAACTTAGATGCTGTACATTTTCAAACTAATTTTAATATTAGACAAAGCTAACCAGAATAAATACAAAAAAGCTGTTTTAAAATGATGATGTCATTAAAGTTCATATTTTTTGTAAAGTCCCTTCAGACAACACATCGTAAATTGGCACTATAGAAATTAACTCATTTGAATTTAAGGGCATTCTCCTTCATGATCCTCTGGTAGAGAGCATCTATCATGATCCCATTGATTATAGTAAGTCATCCAAGTCCTGAAGCAACAAAGCAGCCCCAGACCATCATACTACCACCATGTTTAACTGTCAGTATGTTATTTTTCAGAATTTCTGTTAGTTTTACCAGAAATGTAACGGGAAGCATACCTTTCAAAAGGTCCACTTTTGTCTCGTTAGTCCACAGAATATTTTCCCAGAAGTCTGGGAGATCATCAAGATGTGTTTTTTTTATAAACGTAAGATGGGTCTTTGTGTTCTTTTTGGTCAGCTGTGGTTCCTGCCTTGTAGCCCTCCAATGGAGGCAATTTTTTCCCCGTTTCTTTTTCTTATTGTTGAATCATGACCTCTGACCTTAACTGAGGCACGTGAGGCCTTCATAACTTCAGATGTTCTAAATTATTCTTTGACCTCCTGGATGGGCTCTTGAAGTAATTTTGCATGCTTAACTCTTATCTATAGCTGGAATCCCAAAGCCTTAGAAAATGTCATTGCAATCCTTTCCAGACTGACAGATTGCATTGTTTCTATGATGTGTTGCTTTTTTATCCTTTAGCCTACTTCATGTTGCCATACAGGTTTTATTTACGTAATTTCTTGAATTTAGGAATAATGTAAATAGTGTGGCTGTGGTTGTGAAATTAAGGTCAGCTATCTTAACATTTTTGAAATCACAATTAAGGGGTAACCAGGATTGTTGTTATTAAGGTTTTAATAGTTTTGCAATTTTCATTAGTTTTTATTTTTATTTAGTTTTGACTTCACATTTTCAATTCTATTTTAGTTTTAATTAGTTTTTAGCATTTGTTTGCTAGTTTAGTTTAGTTTTCATTAGTTTTTAGCATTTGTTTGCTAGTTTAGTTTAGTTTTCTTTAGTTTCAGTTGTAGTTTTAGTCTTTTTTCTGTCACTCTTTCTATTTTCCTCCTCTCTCCTCTTCTATCAGACGTTCACTATTCTAAAAGAGAAAAAACACAATCCTCTCCAAATACATTAGAGTGTACAACATACTGAAGACTTACAATTTAACAAATGAAATAGGATTTTTTCTTTCAGATACCCTTTAGTAGTTGGAAATGTTTAGATACTAGGAAACTATGATAATCCTTTAAAGATTAACTTTTATTTCATTATTTAACTATTTTCCCCAGTTGATGAAATACCAAAATTGCCATATTTAGCAAGAAGAAAAAAACAACAATTTTTACTTAGAGCTACAGGTCATACAACAGAAGAAATGCACATTTAACCAGGTGATTATCTCTCCCTCCTCATCATTCTCAGTTCATGCGGTTCTTGCCTCATTCACTTTCCCTGTTATTGACTCCTTTCAGTAACTTTCATATGTCCAAACTGGGTGGAAAACACCCCTCAGCCTGAGTTCACAAATAACTATAATAAATTAGCAACTGATAACTAACTTAGAAACTATAAACTAAAGCTCACCAATCAATTCTAAAACATCTTACTTTGGACCTTTTTTTTTAATGTTGACAACACTAGTATCGTTTCCTACCGCGAAACAACCCTTCATCACGGCCAGGATCAGCCCAGTCCAAGGCGGCACACTCAACTCTTCTTCTTCTACTCTGTTTGTAACGTTAACAGCAGCGCGACCAGCTACAGTAACAGCAGTTGTTTCACACAACACGCTCACTCGGGCTTTCTACCCCTGGCTACCGTAGTAAATCTACACACAACATTTCTCATTCATAAAACGCTAAAAACGGGGACATTTCCAGGGACAGCTTTAGCCAGGGACAGGTCATCTAATTCAGGGACGTCTGGTCAGCCTACACTACAAGACACTTAGTTTTATCTAAAATGCAGTCATATTCAAAGTAATCCCAATTTGAACTCTGGGGCTTTATCCCAGGTTTTGCTGACATGACGCTAGGTGTGGACAGACCGCTCACATGACTTGAATGACATACCCGCCATCTGCTGGCGTAAAGCGGGACAGCAAATAAAACAACAACAACCCGAGACTAGACTTAATACTTATGCATGAGATACACAAATGAAAACTAAGCACATTATCTCTATAAATTCAGTTAATTTGAGTTAGTTTTGTAAACACTCATTACAGTTTCAGTTAGTTTTCTTTTTTTTTTGGCAAAGTCCCGTTTTTATTTTTATTTTATTTAAAACGTTTTTTACTTCTAGTTTTCATTATTTCGTTAGTTTTCGTTAAACATAATAACATGGGTGGTTGTAGATTTTTTCCATCACTTAATAAAACACCATTTATAAAGAGCTATTTGTATTTACTCAGCTTATCTTTGTCTGATGTGAAAATTTGTTTGACGAGCTGAATCAAGGCTGACAAAAAACCAAAACAACTAAAGAAATCTGTAAGGGTGGAAATACACTTTCACAGTACTGTATAGTTTTAACTAAAACTTTTTACTTCACTGGGTTCTTATATTGAAATGTACATACATCTGGACATGGATTGCACTGTAGCTGCAATACATGCCCTGCATTTCTGTAAAGCTTTTAAGGCTCCTGTCATAGCTGTCTAGATGTTAAACAGCCAATAAAACCTGGACCTGAAATGTTTGGTCTGCTATGACTCATGCATCAATTTAAAAAAACATATTTTTTGTTGGTCATCTCATTCCAACTTACAGGCAAAAAGTAAAACCTCTGAGCATGTGGTTAGGACTGTGAGGAAGTGAACTGATGAGTGAAAGCAGAAGTTGCAGGCTTGCTTTTACTGCACAGATTGGAACGTCTGTGAAGCTGCAGCTACTGATCTTTACGAGCTTGTTGGAATTGTGACTTCTTACATCAGTTTTTGGGAGGACATGTGTGTGCAATACCTTTCACACATACAACAAGAAACCATGGTACACTTCACACCTGAGAAAGCTTTGTTAGACCAGGGAAGAGGCGCACAGCAGTTTGAACAGGGCAACCCAGAGACGCTACAGCAAGAAGCTAAAAACAGCTGATAAACCAGTTGCAGTTCAAAGGAGCCTGCACAAGATCACTAACTATATGACCCCATCCCCCCGCATTGTGATGCCCCCTGATTGGCTGATGACCTCAACATGTTCTTCTGCAGGTTTAAAAAACAGCCCTTCATACTTCAAACCCATTCACCCATGCCCAAGTCCCACACAAGAGGACTACCTACACCCTTCACCACCTACTCTACAACCCCTCTCCTCTCTCCTTAGCCCCCCAGACTGCACTAAAGATCTCTGAGAAAGATGCAAATAGGCACTTTCAGCATCAGAAGTCCAGGAAAGCTCCACGATCTGATGGTATTCCTCCTTCTGTCTGAAGGCCAGTGCTGACTAACTGGATCACATCTTTACTCAGATCTTCAACAAGTTTCTGGAGCTGTGTAAGGTTCCCTCCTGATTCAAGTAAGAAGCACACCATCGCAGGATTAAATGACTACAAGCTTGTCCCCCTGATGCCTGTGCTCTGAGACTCCCACTGCCTCCCCTCACCATCTTCTACAACTCTGTGTCTACTGTGGATCACTTCCAGGTTGTAGGAACCTAAGATGCTCCTCATACATAGACACTTTTTGGAAGGCCCAGCAGAGACTGCACTGTGGCTTCTCGACTAGCACAACAATCCTCAGGAGCTGCTGGTCATCTTCTACAATGCCATTATTCAGTCTGTCCTCTGTTCATCCGTGTGGTTCGGCTCACCCACAAAACAGAACAGGTCCAGACTGCAATAAACAATCAGGTTGGCAGAGAGGATTATCAAGGCTGACCGTACCTCCATCCAGGACTTATACATGTCTGGGGTCAGGAGAAGGGAAGCTAACATCTCTGCAGACCCCCCACATCCTGGACACAAACTGTTTACATCTTAACCTTCATGGTGGCGCTACAGTGCGCTTATTGCAAAAACCAGCCGCCACAGAGATAGTTTCTCTCCCCAGGCTGTTTCTCTGATGAACACAATGGACTATTATGACATGCCTTTTTTGATTTTCTTTATAAGAACAGTTGGGTGTACATTGACATACATGTACTTTTATCTTTTATTTCTTCTAGGTTGATATATTTGTACATATATTTTATAATGTCTGTATGCTGTGAGCGGGTGAAATCAAAGTCAAATTCCTTGTTTGAGTATACCACGTTGGCCAGTAAAGCTGATTCTAATCTGATTCTGAGGAAGAGGGGAGACAGAGTGAAGGCAGACAGAGTAAAGAGAGCCGTGGACGACATGCTAACGTGTGACAAAGAGGGAGGCAGTGACAGTGACAGCAATAAGGTACAAATGTTTTAATCAGCACCATTACTAAAATTACTATGGTGGTTTTTTTACTATTGTGGTTTTTTTACTTTTGGTATCATTTTTAGTAAAGTAATGCAAACAGACTGCCACAGCAATAGTAGGCTAAAATGTGTGCATATATGTAGTATGTGGCTCATCCTGCGGACTGGTAGGTCTGATCAGCCTGCAGTCACCCCCTGAATAGAGCAATCAAGTGTACGTTTTCTACTGTATTTTACCAAAATTAGAATAGGAGTGATGCAGCACTGTTATAACACTTAAAAAGCCATTTTATTTTCTGCTCCTTTACCTTGAAGAGGTGACCCTGAGATGAAGCAAGGGCCTGAGTTAGATCCAACCAACTCAGCATTGAAGGAGAGCAAGACTACAATTTAAAAATTTTTACGAATATTCACTACTTGTTTGCAGAGTAAAAAAATAGGAGAATAAGCAAAAAGCTGATTAATTTCTCTGACAGCACTGAGTGATCAGATATTTTGAGGTAATAAATGGGGGTGGGTTTGCTCCACCATTTTGTTAAAAAGGTGGAGCAGTTTGCACCACCTGCTCCGCTATTCAGGCACCTATGGTGTAGATTATTCATGGTTAACTTGACCACAGCTCAGTTCCTGAAGGTTTTCTTCCTGAAATATCTGTTCCACTGTGTGGTCTTGGCTAGGATATATTCCTGTTTGCTTTCAGATGTTTTTCTTTTTTGTCTTTGCTGGTGTAAGTTTGTCTAACTCACGTGTTGCTAATCACCTGAAGGGGAACTGACAAAGACAAGCATAATCGGAGGCATACTAATAGGTATTTTCACCAACACTTGCATGCTTTCTCACTTACCTCAACTTTTCTTTTAAGGTTCAATTGAACACAAATCTTACAGGTGAGTGTAGAAAATAATTCAAGTCTCCCACCTGCGGTTGAACTTATTCAGAGGAGATTTTAGCTGGGTTGACTGCAAGTCCAGAATTACACGTGTAAGATAGAGACTACATACGGGAGGAGAAACTGCATGATTGAGAAAGAGAGAAACTTTTTTTTTTCACAGGAGTCCTCAATTGGTTCTGCTGCTTGTTGCCTAGTAACTGCAATCCCCTTTGAAAGGCACTCTTCCTTGCTCAAAATATCACTAAAGATACACATTCACTCTTCCAGACACTCTTATCGACAATGGAACAATAAACTCCATTTTAGAGAAACAATGCAAGTGAGAACTTCTTTTTTTTGGTCCCCCCGCCCCTACCCACCTGGTTTACTGGGTTGTCAGTCTAATTTTACAGAGTAGCCTTTGTGTGTTACAGCAGATAATGATGGCTTTCTGGCTGAAAAATTGTGGTTTGCTGGTATACTGGGAGTAATTGCAGCAGTGGCAGACACATATTTGACAGGCGGCAATCTGGACTTTTTTTTTAATAACTTGCTTTAAGCTCTATGGTAAAGTGTTGTATTTAATCAGCTGATTATGGCCAAATCAGTCACTTCACACACTTTGCTTTTACTCTGGGCCTCTATTAAATAGGAACTCAATTACCCCTTTGCACTTTGAGAGAACATGGCTGCAAGAGATGTAAATGCAGAGCAGGATAAAGAAGACCATTCAATATTTATACTCAGAGAGTTATACTATATGAACACACACGGTTTTACATTTGCTACAGTGTCAGCATATATGGATGAAGTATAAAAAGTTAATGTGTGTAAGCACAAATGAAAAAACATTTGTTGAGTTAATGTTTGTCACAGAATGTGACTACGTGTGGGCTAAGTAGTAGTATTAAGTATAATTTCCAACACAAGTGTTTTAATTTTTTATTTTTTTAACGCCATTTAATTAAATGTTACACTGCTTTCTCTCTTTATACAGGCTCTTTATCAGGATCACAATGACTCTTTCTCATGTACTCAAGGCAGTCATGTTCAGCTGCAGCAGATTTGTAGTGTAGCAAAGAAAATCATTTGGTGGCGTCCCAAGCGCTAATTGGATGAGGTGGGATGTATTGCCTCACCAAATGATAGCTGAGGGTTAATGAGAGAAGCAGACTTTCATACTAGGAAACAATCATTTTAATCAACAAAACCAGCAAGTCTCTTCACTTGTCAACAGATTTATCATTTTTAACATTTTAAGGGAAATATATCATAAATACTGCTTCTGAAAACGTATTAGAACTCCACTATGCTAAATACATCACTAAAGGTTGTAATCATATCTGTCACTGGCACACATATATGTTCCACGAAACATTAATCATCTGTAAAATTCCTTACTGATCGTTTTTGTCATTGTTAACCCAACATTGTGTCTATTCACTGATGTCATTCCAATGTGGAGTTGTGTCCAGTAAAACCTTTGCTAATATACTGGTAGCAACACATTAATTACATTTTTTAAATTACACCTGGCTTATTTAGAATATACTAGTTTAACAACTTAGATTTCAGCAAGAAACGGAAGAGATTATTGTGACATCTGTCCTCTCAGAACCAGATTGGTTGCTCATGGTGAGACAGTTTGTTCTGGAGGTTCCTTCCTGTTTAAACAGAGTCATTCATTTCCAGTGTCAACACTTGCTCGCTCATGATGAGGGATTGCTGCAAAGCCAATAACTCGATGCAATCAGCTGGGCTTCATTAGACAGACAACCTTTCACCAATCGGCAGAGGTGTGGACTCATGTCATGAGACTTAGAGTAGAGTCAGACTCCAGTCAGAAATTTAATTAGTTTCGACTCGACTTAATCCAAAACAAAATAAAGACTTAGGACTTCACTTGGACTTTCACACCAATGACTCGTGACTTCATATTGAGTTGAACACTTTGACTTGAAGAGACTGGGTATCTTACAGCAAATAAATTGTGTTACAATGGGAACTTGTCATATCTCCTCCTCCTGCACGGTGGATATACTGCGCTGTTTACTTGCTTCTTCATTGCACCTTACAATTACAGCAAAGACTCGGGCAAAGTTTAGGTCCTGTCATCCAGCACAATTACAGCGGTGTGTGCAAAATTGGAGAAATTCAATGGCAAAAACGTCTGTGCACGGCATTATCCAAGGTAGGAACACAACTTCTTTAAGACTCAATGATAAAAGTTTAGGACTTTGACTCAATGCGACACTTGCATGCCTTGGCTTGGGCCTCAAATTGGAACATTCATGCCTTTAATGACTCAAGACTTGGTGGAAAGATTTGTGAAGGTTGTTAAAAAGTTTGAAAATAGGACAGCTTAAGGAGCAGCAGGAGACTTCATCAGATTAATTAAATCAATTTTTTCTCAAACCAGTATTTCAATCTTAACTTTGAAAAATATTTGTTCTATCCAACTAACAATATTATCAGAATCAGAATGTGCTTTTTTTTTTGTCACAAATTGAGAAAAAACCTATCTGCTTAGTACATGAGCAAAAAATTATTTATGTAAAATAGAAAAGTAGAAGCAGTTGTTAAAAAGATAAAATAAAACAAACATGCAAACAAATTTATAGTGATGCACATTTCCATCGTTGGATCTCCCTCTCATTCTGGCTGTCTTAGTCTTTAGTGTCTTTCCATATTAGTTGAATCCCTGCATTGAGTTTTTTGTTATTTCTGATGTTCTGGTATTCTGTGATGTTGTTCTCTCATGTTAGTGTTAGTTCCTCTGTGTTTTGGATTAGCTCCCATGGTGTTCAGTGTAATTAGTCTCCTTTCCTCGGTCTCCCAGCTAGCACTTCTCCACAGCTGTTCCACATTCCCCTGATTAGACTCACTTGGTTCCTGTGTCATTGATCACATCTCCTCTTTATAAGCTCCCTGGTTTTCATTGTTCCTTTTATTGTTACAATCTTAAATCTCTGTAATGTTTTGTAGAAGAACCACTGCAAAGAGCAAAAAAGAGAAATCAAAGCAGTTTAATATCTGTGCTTCAGCGGCCTGTGAGTCCCTATGGACACATTAACAGTGTTCCAGAAGATACGTAGACGAGGAACAATTTAGTGCTCCTCAACTCCTGGAAATGATAATTATGAGTGCCCATTTTATAGCTTGCACAGTTCACGCTTTTAAATAATTCTGTACACGTCGTGGTTAAATGATTTTCTTCCAAAACTCCAACAAAGATTAGATGGGGTGCTTTGGAACAAGTGCTGATGAAATGGGAGGCTTTGGTTTAATGTGCATCCAAATGGGTTTTCTTGATGTGAAAACATTTGGTGATTCCTCATTTAGACAATGAGGGATATTGCTGCTGTGGCAGTAAAACTGCAATGTGCTGCTGAATGTATGTGACAATTTGCTACCTAAAAGCTTGGAACAAAAGCTGGGATATAGATGGAGCTGGTGCTTTCTGGCAGTGCTCAGTTGGACACCATCTTGCAGACTCAATCCACCAACCTGTCAGAAGGCTAAAATGTGCCAGCAGAAGCAGCATGTCGACAGAGGCCTGGAGTCTGAGCAGTTCGGACGTAGATGTGATCGGGAACCTGATCAAAAGTGACAGATCTCCAATGTGGAGTGGAAGCACTACTCATTGGGATTGCTGCAGGCTGAATAGCTTACAACCTGATTTGCTTCTGGTTTACCCCTGGGTTTCAAAGATCCATATTCTGGTATATAAAGTCATGTTGGTATAGGACCTGGCTTTGAGATTCCTCAAACAAAGATGTTTGTGTTATAGTATGTTAAAACAATTGAAGACACTTTATTTTTCACTTAATAAACCTGTACACACCATGAAGAGGAGTTATTTTTGTTCAGCAACTCATTAAAACATGCTTGGGGCTATATGATCCTATCACATGTTTCTGATGGGAGGAGGATGAGTGCTACTTGTTAAAAAATAGGCCACCCAACCCCACAAGAGTTACTGCATGAACTTATTCAACTGGGAGATGCCTGCATTGTAAAATACAAACACTTTCTCCTCATCTGTTTCTCCTTCTGAGACAGGAAGGAAACTTCATCAGATAGCCTCTTGCTGGCAGTTACTTTACAGTTACTGCTCTGTCAAAAGGAGAGCTAATCTGAACCAATGCTCATAGACAAATATTTCATTTTTATATTGCTGTGAGACTTTTCAGTAATATATAATTGTGAAAACTACACTTTAAGTTTGAGGTACCCCAGACAAAATGCGCCGAAATTTGTTATGATTAGTTATCTTTTAAGGGGCATACACCATCTATTTAAAAACATTTCTTTTTCACCTGTGTTCAGGCTTGTATCTTACAATAGTGGGGACCTGCACTGTGGCACTGTTGGTAGCACTGTTTCTGAAGGTCCTGAGGTTGAATCCCATAACTGGGGTCTTTGGTTCTCTCTGTGCATGTATGGATTCTCCTCAGGTACTCCAGCTTCCCCCAAAACTCCAAAAACTGTTAGCCAAGGTTGGCCTCTGTAAATCGCCCTAAGGTATGAGTGTGTGCATGTACGGTCGTTTGTCCTGTGTGTCTCTGTGTTGCCCTCTGATGGATTGGCGACCAGTCCTCGGTGTACCCAGCCTCTTGCCTGATGACTTCTCGAGATAGGCACCAGCTTAGACCCTGCAAAGATAAGCAGATATGGATAAGAGATGGATGTATATATTCATTTCTATGACTACAATCAAGAGATATTTATAAAAATAAAAAAAAAGAAGAAAAAAAGAAAGACCAATGCAGCTAGGAACTTTGCAGAAGACCAAAACATCCCGTCTTCTTGCTGAGTGCGCACTGTCGATGGTGAGGGGAAGACTCCTGTCCTTTTTTCCCGTGGCAATTGGGCAAAAGCAATGGTGCACTACATAGGTCACCGATGGGACAGGGTCTTCATGAGCAGTAGGAAGCGAATGGCTGTATGCGTAAGGTGGGGTTCACGTGTCTCTGGAGATGATTTTCTTTGCAGTCTGCAGCTAGATGTTCCTGAAGCTATATGGTAAAGGTTGTCACCAGGAAGAAAAGCGTGCGCATACAGCATGCTGTTACTGTTGCTCCACAGTCAAAACATCAGAGAAACAGAAAGAAATAAGGTAGCTGTCAGATATGTAATTTAAAATAATTTTTGCCCTTGAAGATAACCCTATGATGGTTTTAAAATTGAAGATGTTCCGCAACTAAATTTTGATTGTTAAATACAAAAAGGCACCAAGACTCCAGTAGACTGAATTGAAAAACACAGTTGGTCGCAATGCGTCAGAAACTGGTGAACCCTCGTTCAAATTGACTGTTGGGTTAGGCTCCAACCACCTGTCACCCTGAAACATGTCAGAAATCCTAAACTACACTTTTATTCAATCAGCCTGCCTGCTCTTATCGCAAAGTTTTATGCTACAAACACTGAAAAGAACATCTTAGTCTGTCCACATTTCCTTGAGTTTAGGTTATAATGCCGAGTATGATTATAGTTATTTCTGTAAAATAAAGTTTTGATCAAACTGTGTACTCTGGCTTTAGGTTCAACCCAACAGCAGAGAGAGCTGACACAGATTTGGTGATTGACCTCCTTCCCTCAGAGTTGACAGAAGATGCCTTGCTACTTCAGCCTAGCTGGGCTCCTCTGAGATGTTCAGGTGGTCAGGGTGTAAGCAGAGAAGATATTATGAACAAGTAAATTCCTAATATCTGAGGTAAAACCAAATACCTACTTTTAAATACTGTATACATTATACATAGGTGCTGACTTGACTTTTTAGTTGCATATTTTGCTCTGTTTGTGTGTCAGAAATCAGATATTTACATTCACTCTAGTGTCCGACATTAATTCAGAATCAACTTTTCTAGTTAGGATTATCAAAACTAGTTTTATTTGCTAAATGACAGAATAAGAAAGAGGATTTTTATTGATTTCCTCAAAGTCAAATGTTTTCATACACTTTGCACTAATTTTACCATGTCTACTTCTTTTGTAAAAACACTGAGAAAAAAACTGCCAAATCCTCTCTGCTAATTTGGTAATACCCCTTATATAACCCCATTCCACCCTTTAAAGGATATCTTATCCCTCTAAAATGTATAGATATTTAAACAAAATATATCAAAGGTTCAATAACTTGATAGTATGTCAGATTTTGAACCGGTAAGTCTATGATATGAGGTGACTCATTACTATGGGGTCTATCTCTTCTTTTATTTTTCTGGTGAGTCCAGGAAATCAATGGATGCAGCTACATCTGGGTGTGCTGTGGCCTAAAAATATCCGCTCATACCTGCTGTTGGTGTGTTACCCACTGGGTGGAGCTCACCTTGGTTACCTTCAGCTCCTGTGTTTCATTGTGCCTATAAACACGAACGGATCTCACATTGTTTTGATGATTTAAATAAGTCATGTAGGAATTTACTGTAACTGTCTTATAAAAATAACAGCTCCATACTGTACAATGTATAGAGAATTATTTTATTACATTTTCTCCCACCTGTTTTGAATTATGATTGTTAACTTTTAAACTTGGGGCTATGTCTCTCGGCTGGCCTGGGAACACCTTGAACTCCCTCCGGAGGAGCTGTAGTAGGTGTCTGGGGAGAGGGAACTCTGGGCGTCTCACCTTAGTCTGCTGCCCTGCGACCTGGTCCCAGACAAAGCGGATGATACCGAGTACTTTTAAAACAGCTAGAAATGTTTTGTAATAAGATTCTTTCTGCCCAGCTGTTTTTGTGGGCGACTCATTAGTTGAGTGGGCTCCTGACAGGAAGAATACGGTTTAACGCTGGCAGTCTATGGTGGAGTTGCCTCCAGCAGAATAAGAACATACTCAGTCTTTCCACACTACATTGAATATTTCAACTATGTACATTATCAACATGAAGTGTGTTTCTGTGCAGCTATTTCTGGTGAAGCTTCTTCTAACTTTGAAAAGTTGTTGTCTGAATGTGATCAGAGGTGCAAAAGGAACCGGGTCGTGAAATAAGAAGATTTGACTGAGCTTAAGCAGTCAGAGGTAGCTGAGATTTGCTTTGTGGAGGCTGAGGCTCACAGTGAATGTGTTCAATGTTATAACAGTTCAAGGTTCATCATATCTTGACAAATGGAGTTGTTTACATCAGACGCAGCATACAGAGGACATGGCACCATCAAGACAGATGGCCTTCATTATTCCTCACGCTCCCTCTCATCTCCCTAAAATAACAATCGCCGGCTGTCAGAGGCTATCTTATATTTTCTAGATAAGGATCATTAAAGTCACCATTTTAAAATCAATCATGTGTACATGTTTAAAATGCATTGCAATCAATCTTGTAGTTTTAGTGATCACAGGAAATATTAGAGCTATGTCTGATAAAGTTTTACAGAACATAATCCTGTTTCTAGGCAAAAAAGTATTAGAATATATACAATTATGCTGTATTTACATTTCAACTAGTTTCATGTTGCCTTATGTTTTTTAAATTACAATGATCTTATATTATTTTTCTATTCTGTTTTTGGGCCACACTTTATGATTGTTATCAGTGAACTGTTTTATAGAAGTAACATTTATCGCACCTACTTGAAGTTGTACAGTTCATTCTCAGTTTAAATGCAGCTGTAGGCCTTATAGAACATTAGTGAACAATCAGATATAAACCAAGGAATACAATCTGAAGCTCTGGTCAATCCATCATCTGAAAATAAAAGATACAGGAAGTGTCTGGTACGACTGCAGACCTACCAAGACATGGACATCCACCTAAATTGACATTGTGGTTGCAATGTGACAAAATATAGTAAGTATAAACCATAAACTGGACAGAAAGAACATGACAGCTACTGAAAGAACAAGAAACGAGGAGCTGGAATCTGCCTCTGTAAATCTGAAATTATGGCTTCTGACACAAAGATGTGACTAAAATGTTTTCAGCAGGAGGTATCTGTCAGGGTTTGAGCCACATGGTGCACCTTGAGTAGATGGCTCTAACATCTCTTCATACTCTTGTGGTCTAGCATAACTGTCAAAGTGGAAATCTGTCCATCTCACAGCAACTCAGGGAAATAGCTGGACCAAAAGAGAGACAGGCTGCACCTTAAGTGCTAGCTGGGCAGTAAGAGTAGAGGTAGGTAACTAACTAGATAACCTTAGCTGAGGCCACCATCAGTCCCTCACCTACTGGGACAGAAGCTTTGGAGTCTCCAAGCTGGAAAAAAATGCATATGGCTTTAGGAGAGCAGTTTTCTTTGATAATGTTTTCATGTTCTGTGTCCTAGGTAAACACATCTCAGTTTAAATTTTATGGCATATGCCATAAATTATTAAACCTACAACAGACTGAAAAGGAATTGTATAAGGCAATGTTCACTATCCACAAAATCTAATTTCAGGCTTAACCTATTTATGATCCTATATTGCATATGCATTATATATATTTCACCTTATGGCTGAGCCGGTAAATGTAGATCATGGGGCTGCACCACTGTGGAGCACTTTTACTTTGAAGCAAGAAGGTCTTGGACTCAAATCCCACTCTGGGGTCTTTTTGCCTGGACTTTGCCTTTTTTCCTCGTACATGCGTAGGTTTTCTCTGGGTACGCCCACAGTCCAAAAACATGACAGTAATGTTATTTGATTGCTCTTAATTGCCGTTAGGTATGAGTGTGCATGGCTGCCTGTCCTGGGTCTCTATTGTGCCCTACAATAGACTGGTGACCTCTGTAGGGTGGACCCAACCTTCCGCCTGATGACCTCCGGAGATAGGCGCCAGCGACCCTGCAAGGATAGATTATATATATATATATATATATATATATATATTACAATAAACCCACCATATAAAACAACTGACATTTGTTCAGGCATGGTCATTCAGAAATGAGTCATCTGTTCCAAGTTGACAGGTGGTGGGCAGGAAGCCGTCCCTCTGTATTTTGAAGGGAGATGTCTTGAGAGGAGTCATGGAAAAATGGAGAAAAATGGCCTGTTATCTTTGATGGCAGCAAGAAAGAGAGAGAGCTGACAGTTTTCCAAACAGCTTTCTGCACAGACCTGTGACTCGGAATCAGTCATGCAGGGATGGACGTCTGTGATCTGGGAGGATATTGACCCATCCCAACAGGATACCCAGAAGAAGGTTGCCCAAGTCACTTTTAAGCTATCTATGAGTGCCTCTAAGTGTGTGCTTTTTCCTCAGAGAAAGTAAAAAACCCAGAGAAATAAAACACAGAACTCCAGTTCTTAAATCATTGCACTGCCTCCCAGTTTGTCTATAAAGCACTTAATGGTCTTGATGAGAAATACATTTCTGAGTTGTCAATTATAAGGCACCTATATCCCCCCTGCAGCTTATCAAAGCACTGCTTACACAGTGTTCCCAGGACCAGAACCAAACAAGGTGAGGTAGCATTTAGTGTCTATGCTCCTCACCTCTGGAACGGAAACTGTTGGTTCTTTTACTTCAGGACTGAAAACAGGTTTTTGTTTGCAGCAGATTTTGACCGCAGTATTATTAATAAACTGCTTGTATGATCAGTATAGAGTGAATGAAGCATTAGATTGAAGATTACTTTTGGATTTGAATTTCAGTTAAAAGTGGTTCATAGTCAGACATGTAAAACATAGCACTAAGATTGAACACATGACTTTAGATTATATGCAAACCGCTGGCCGACGTAGTCAAAGAAGAACAATGTCAAAGGAGTAATCCTTCTTATAAACCAGAGCAGCCTTGGTTTGAAATCACATCTTCACAGATTTACAACAATAAAGCTGGTTAGAAAGGTTCTGCACATTGTGTTATGTTTTAGCTGATTATCAATCAGATTCATACTAAGTTTGTCTATTTCTAGAAAATTTTGCACAAACTAATTCACAATAAGACAACACAACAATAACAGCTAGTTGTAAACTCTGGTTGGTTGACCTGCAGAGCTACTCAACTGCAGACCAATCCTCTTCTCTAGCACTGTTTTGGCCTACCATACCTTATACACTGGGAGGTCCAAATGGTTCATATTTTAGACTGCTCCTGGTGTCACATTTTAAGGTTTAAACACCCATTGCCAGGAACCAAGGTTTCCCAGGGGCAAAATCGTTTATGTCTTTAAAATCTTGCAAGTTCCGCTATGGACAGCAGTACGTTAACTTACTGAAGACCCACTCACCTCTCCCTACAGACGGAGACAGGAAAATACGCAGGCTGAATCTATCCCTCCATTCTAGGTCAGACAGTCCTTTCTGGATCATTCTCATCTAAAGAACTGGGGCAATCTTCTCTTTCTCATTCACCAAGTCACCTACAGACTGCAGCTGGACATCTGTCCTCTCAGCTCCCTGTGCTCTGGTAGAGGTACCAAACTCAGCTGTTTCAGTCAGAGACATGTTGTGTCTTTTATACAAGCTAATCAATGGCCAGAAAGGTAAAGGTAAGAATTGACATCACTGCCCGGCACTTGCTGCACTTTTCCTAGCCTCACCATCAAGTGATATTTTTTAAATATTTGGTCTTAAAATTCTTCAAGCCTTTAATTACCTTTTCTCTTCTTTTTTTCTGAAAACAGGATTTCAGTGGACCGACATTTTAGAGTTTACTCCAGCGGACTAAATCAACTGAAACAAATAAGTTGTGGTAGTGGACAAACGATTTAATGTTAGGGCAGAGAGTGTTCACTGCTATTCCAAGGATATAAAATAATGATGTATTAGTCATGAATTTATTTCTCAAACAGGCCCATTTAAAAAAAATATTATTGCTGATAACTTAGACCTTGCTCCCTGAAAAATTGAGCCAGTTGTACCCAGTTGTTCATGGTAGTGTTTGGGCGTGTCAGCACCAGACAACCACAATATAGAAAGAATTGCACCTGTTACTTTAGGTCCAAATCAGACTGTATCACTTTTCAATGAACCAGATTAGGTCTTCCAGTGTTTCATGGCCGGGACGAAAACCACACTGCTCTTCCTGAAGCCGAGGTTCGACTATCAGCCGGACTCTCCTCTCCAGTACCCAGCTTTACACCCTCTACAGGGTACTCAAGGGTTCATGGGAGTTTGGCCAACCGGTCCACATGTGTTTTGTGGACCCGGAGAAGGCATTCAACTGTGTGCAGCGGCTGGGATAAAGATCAGCTCCTCCAATACGAGGCCATGATTCTCGACCGGAAAAGGGTGGCTTGTCCTCTTCATCTTAGAGGGGAGTTCCTGCCTCAAGAAGTGGAGTTGAAGTATCTTTGGGTCTTGTTCACTAGTGAAGGGAGAATGGTGCCGGTCCATTGTGGTGAAGAGAGAGCTGAGCCGAAAAGCGAAGCTCTCAATTTACTGGTCGGTCTACATTTCTACCCTCGCCTATGGCCATGAACTTTGGGTCATGACCGAAAGAACAACATCTGGGATACAAGCGGCTAAAATGAGCTTCCTCCGTAGGGTGGCCGGGCTCTCCCTTAGAGATAGGGTGAGGAGCTCGGCCATCCAGGAGGAGCTTGGAGTAGAACCGCTGTGCCTCCGCATTGAGAGGAACCAGTTGATGTGGCTTGGGCATCTATATCGGATGCCTCCTGGACGCCTCCCTTTGGAGGTGTTCCAGCCACGTCCCACCGGGAGGAGGCCCAGGACACGCTGGACGGACTATTTCTCTCAGCTGGCCTGGAAATACTTTGGGCTCCCCCCGGAGGAGCTGGAGGGCCTGTTTGGGCAGTGGGACGTCTGGATGTCTCCACTGAGTCTGCAGCCCCCACAACCAGGTCCCGGATAAAGCGGAAGACAAGTACGAGTACAAAATTAGGTCTTGGTGCACATTGGGTTCATTCATCTTCCTGCAAACTCAAGCTTGTGGTCACTTCATTGCTTGAAACCCAACATTTACATTTAAAGTTTAATAAAAATCAATCCTTACATTTTAAGATGATCTTAACTCATTTCAAAGCTTTCAGTTACAACTTTAGAGACACTTTTACATGCAGTTTCAAGCATTCAGATGAACAGCTTCACAATACAAATGAGTGATTTTGTATACTTCTCGTGTTTTGAGATCTGTGGCAGCCAATGGCAGAGATAAGAACCTGCGTTGACAAACCTATCATTCTACAAGGACAAGCAGAAAGTCATTTAAGGTCTGTAGCTCATATGAAGCCATTTTAATTGAATTTCCAAATCATATAGTATCAGTTGTTTGTTCAAAAACAGAGGCAAAAAATAAAAATGTAGGATTGGTCACCTGAGCTCTGGCGCACCCTTCCTCAAATTGGAGTGCTTGTGTTGCATCTAGGATTTGAGTGAAGTCTTCATGTGCCAAAGGTAATTTAATTTTTTTCCTGTAGAACAAAAACGTAAAGGTGTCAACGTTCACATGGAAAGTTCAATCAGCAAACAATCAAACCAAGGATCTTAATTAAACAGGTAAACAAGAAGATTCCCTTAATGCAGATGAAAGAACCTTGTAGATGATCACTCCACCGACCCAGGGTGTCCAGATAAAAGTCAATGTTTGATTAAAAGTGTGTTTGTTTGCTGAGGGATAGGGCATCTATTCAACTCTCCCTCTACAAAAAGCAAAAATCTCTTATCCTATAAAACAAACATTTAACTATTTCTCTGTATAATCCAGAGATCTTCAGCTTCAGCTGATAGCTATTGAAAATATTTCCAAGGTCTTCAGCTGACCTCTAAAAGGAAATATAGTTATGCATTTGCTTTTTTGTTTTCCATTTACTCTGCTGTTTCTGTAATTTATAATGTAAACTGTTGGTTTGTTTAAGTAAATGGTTTGCTTGTATTATAACTATAACAAAATAACATTTTTAAATTTTCTGAACCATTTTTGAGATAAGTCTGAAACAGCACTGGCAGCAGTACTTCAGTCCTTGGATACACCTTATGTCTGCTAGGTGGGAAAAGCCAAACTGTAATAATACAACATTAAACAGAAGGTTGACCTTCTGGAGTTAATTTATGTGCACTTCATATAAACATTGCAAGCTGTAATAGAAAAGAAACAATGTGTTGGATGGCAAAATATATTTGAAATAGTGGCTACAATATAAAGTAAAGTAAAAGTGAAATGGTGATGAGGTGTAAATGTTATCATGTGGATCAACGTAAGGCATCTTTCTCTATGCTATTGTTCGTGGTCTGGTACTGAAAGCTGACTGCTTATTCTGAAACTCTGGATTTCACCTATTTTTATTCTTCCATTTTTCATTTTCCCTTTTACATTAAGTCAAGGTTAAAAGCTTAAATTATACCATAACTAATTTTGGCTTCTGAGAATCCAAAACGTTCCTTGGTCACATTTTGTTGGGTTGTAAAAAATGCGGGTGCTAGCTCATTTGTGGCTCATGGCTTAAAAAAAATTGTGACCCCCAACTGGCTCATCTCATGCAGGTGGAGAGTTTTATCAATATTTTCCAGGTGATATTTTCAAAGACAAATTGAAATCTTAAAAGTGCAACATGTTTTTTTAATAATCATGCATTTTGCATTTCATAGCAAATAGGACCACAAACATCATGCAACCTTCGTTCAAAAACAGACTTTGTGAACACATTCATTAAAATTCGCCAAATACAGCAAGCATTAGTGAAAAAAGTGAGCTGTATACTGTTGAGCATAGAATAAACTTTTTCTCTTCAACCAAAAAATCAAAACAATTGTTTCAAAATTAGGAAACTGTATGTCTTTCTTGTAATAAGGAAAACCTGAAAGCCCTACTTTATATATTGGATCTACCTATCTACTTAAATCGGGCTACTTCAATTCATTTCAATAAAATATTGCTCGCTTAGTTTACTGATAAGCAGAAAAAACAAAAAAGATCACAAAATATTTTGTCCTATTTATTTATTTTTAATCAATTTTTTGTGGACTGCAAGTACTTATAACTAGGCGATTTTGATTTTTAATTTAATAGAAAGGTGCACAGACACAAAAGAGATTAACCCTGAGTGACTGAATCCTCAGGCTAATTAGAGGCAGTGACAAAACACCAATCTTAATAATAAGGTATTAAGGTTTTCTTTTTTATAGTTTTATTTAAGCCAGGACATATTGTATTACAAATGCTCAGCAAACCTTAGAATTTATTAGACGTCCCAGGTTCAGATCCTTGACAAGCCCCCAATATGTTATAACCTGGCTAAAAAATATAAAACAAAGGCAACCTGTGCCTGAAGATAACTTAAAACTGAATTTATCCAAAAAAACACACACAAAAAAAACAAATATAATCCAGGATTGCCAAAGAGTAAGGAGTGGGCGAACTCCTAGGAAGTGGTGGTGTCATACCTGCTTGTGTTTTTGTAATGTTACCTGGTCTGGTCCTTTGTTTTCTGTCTCCATGCACCCCAAGCCCATACCTGTTCTGAGTTTTCCCCTAATTGTCTGGTCACGTTTGTCATTGGTTCCGCCAGCTGTTCAGTTTTGTATTGAAACCCATTTGTTTCCGTTGTTCTCCACTGGTTCCGTATGTGTATGTGTTTCCTGCTGCATGCTTGCTACCTTGTCAGTGTCCTGCCATGGAAAATAAAGACTCGCCTTACCTTTAAACCTCGAGCTTCAGGAGTTCTTCCTCGCATATTGGTCCATCAAAAAACCAAACTCCTGATCAGCCAACGCCGCTGTTTCAGACTCCTAATCCTGTTTCTGGTCCAATTCCAAGCCGAGCCGCCCTTACACTTTGATCCTGTCCATGAGGGGCTCGTGGATGGACTGCCTCCCTGCTCCTGTTCCCGGTCCTGTCCTGAAGGGCTCCGAGGACGAACTGCCTCTATCCCTGGTTCCCGTTCCGGAGGAGTTTGTGGAGGACCCGTTTCCACTTCCTGTTCCTGAGGGATGCGAGGACGCACCCTGTCCGCCTGCTGTGCCTCGGCGGATCTCCACAGCCTCACCAAAGGTCCCAGCGGTCTCTGCAACATTCGCCTGTGTTGTAAATATGAAGCTGAGAATATTATTTAATATTAATATTTTGTCAAATAATATTTGGGTCTGTTAAGGGTTGTCCTGTGAATACCAGCCCAGTAAGGCGATGGTATTAGGACAGAATAGAAAGGTGTGAGACGAGCTCTGACATTATTGAACAGCATAAACTCTGCACATATATGGAATAAATTCACACAATTTCTTAAAATACAAGAATTTATTAACAAAAATAAGTCAACTCAAAGTCAAACATATTTCAATCAACAAACTCTTTACTTTGCTAAAACAATCCAACTAAACTACCAAGCAGAATTAAAGAATAACGAAGACTAATGGGCTATGTACAATATAAAAAAGTTGATTAAAGATGATTGGAAATCATGACCAAAAAGAGTGATGCAACATTACCATGCAATGTTTATGTTTGAGAACCAAGGATTATCTTGAAGAATCTGGAAGTGAAGTTAAGTTAGTCTTGGAACCAACTTAGGAAATAATCAGCAAACGTTTAGACAACCATTCACAATACAAGATCAGATCAAATATTATTTTAATAAAATTACTTTTTTAAAGAATGATCTGCTGATGATGTCCAAGGGCGATGAAGTTCGACGAAACGTCCACAGTCAAACAAGCGGAACCTCTGCGTTCGCTCTGTGAACAAAAGGTTAGCTTCCCGCTAACCTCCAGCTGTGGATGAAGAACGAACGTTGTCCGCTGCGGTCTCTACCGTCTTCCTTCAGGCTGAGAGACTGCGTCCTGGACGGGGTCTCACTCTCTCGAACAGTTTGCTTCTGTGGGGCCTCGAAGAGAAAAGGTAAGCAACTCTTACACCTTAAGTTCCCCGTTCATGAATGAAAATACCGGATACACACACAGTATTCCAGTTGAATTTATGTCTTTTTGCCAGCAAAAGACATTCGCGCACTGGGCCTCTCCTGAACCGTCCTCCTCCGAGGCGTGTGGAAAGAGGAAGACTTGTGGAAAGGTGGGGGCTTTTATTTGGGTAATGGTGTCGCAGGAAGTTCGCAGTTATTCCCCTTTTCTGGCTGTGCCGGAAGAAGGTTAATGCACTTTATTTTGAAAAGTTTCAGAAAAGTATGTACCGGAGTTTTGTTGTCGAAATCCATGGCTGTATGGTCCCAACACCTGGGTTCAAGCGGTCTCCGCACCACGTCTCGGAGCTCCACCGTGGGTTCTCCTGGTCTCGCCGCCAGCCGTCAGATCATCTTCGCCGGCCTGCTGATCGCCTGCTCCTACATCGCCAGCCGCCTGAACTCTGGGTCTGCCGGGGACGGCCTCTGGGCCAGCCGCCTGAATCCTTGTCTTCCTTCCGAGTCCCCCTCCGCCCACCCTGGTCGGGTTGTTTTATTGTGGGCATCTGGGATCCGCCCTTAAAGGGAGGGGCTATGTCATACCTGCTTGTGTTTTTGTTAAATTACCTGGTCTGGTCCTTTGTTTTCTGTCTCCCTGCACCCCAAGCCCACACCAGTTCTGTGTTTTTCCCTGATTGTCTGGTCACGTTTGTCATTGGTTCCCCCTGCTGTTCAGTTTTGTATTGAAGCCCTTTTGTTTCCGTTGTTCTCCGCTGGTTCCGTATGTGTATGTGTTTCCTGCTGCATGCTTGCTACCCTGTCAGTGTCCTGCCATGGAAAATAAAGACTCATCTTACCTTCAAACCTCGAGCTTCAGGAGTTCTTCCCCACATATTGGTCCATCAAAAAACCAAACTATGACAGGTGGATCTTATGATCTTCGAAGATACTGGACTGATGTCTCCAATTACAATACCACCAATATTCTGGGGCACTGAAAGACAAGCAGATGGGCCTTAACATTAAGTGTGTCTCATTAACAGACTTACATTTTTTCACCAACTGTACTATGTTTAAAATATGATCATACACTGCATAACATTTTTATTCCATAAACTCAGTTTGCACAACTATTTTTTCAGCATGACGTGCATTTCTGTAAGTCTGTACTAATGTATGTTTTTTGCTTTTATATACAAATATCTTACCAACTCTTCCATACATCACTGAAAGTTTGCTTAGATTTAATAAAAAGAAATATTTTCATCTGGCTGTTCACACCTTTTCTTGTGTGACTTGACCCTAATAAAAAGAAGAGTAGTTTGTTGAATCTGCAAAATGCAACCAATCACTGCTTTATTCTCACTTTACAGAAAATGCCCCCAGGATTACTTCCATAATTACACCATTTTACCAAGAAGGAGAGTGTGTCATAAATACGATTCTGGTGTGAAGGAGAGATGTCCAATGTCCAGATGAAAATGAGCCGCCTCCAGAACTGTGCTTTAGATCCACACTAACATACTATTACAGCAACATGCTTGGTGACCAACATGTCAGACAAAGTTAATGTATCACTTGTATGGGTCCTTCATGATACAAATGAGGAATCAAAGTAGGAGATAAGCCTTGCTGAAACTTTTCCATCCCACATTATTTATTGTGTTAAAAGAGACCAACTGTTTCAATCTCACAGGTCAAAGTGGAATAAAAGGAAACTCTGTTTAAACCACTGCTGTTTCCTGCTCTAAAAACCATCCTCTATATCTTCCATCTCTAGGGAAAATGGAAGACTAAATGCTTTTTGTGATATTGTTAGAAGGATTTTTCCCCTCTGAGAGGAAAAAAAAACAGGTGAAAGATTTATCTTTTTTTGCCATTGATTTTCAGCAGGATGCCAAAGTTGTCAAATGATTGGCTGGCATGTGGGATTGGCAGCTAAAGTGTTTTCTCTGCATTCAATCCTAGAGGGAATGAGTTTCTCAGTCAACAAGTCAAATCCTTCCAACCTCTTCAAACAATAATCATCCCATGGGAGATCCAGCAGCTTCCTGTAAAAAGATCCATGTTTTTCTCCCTAAAGTGTTGCTCAAAAACGTTTCTTTCAGCAAGCAAATCAAAGTTGGGCTTGGTTTCAGCTGCACAAACTCACAATGGTGGGATGCAAATGGCAATAAAAGATACAGTGTTTTGACAGCAGAAGCTCAGTGTGAACTTTGCAACATGGCATACCGTAATGTTTCAAAAAGTAAACTTTGGCTGATAGTGAACTGAAGTGGGTCACATAGATTGTACACAAACATGGAGCTGTAAATATGTTACTGTCCTGCTGTGTCTACTCTTTATGCATCCTCTACTTTATATAAATATTGCTTATGATTACACTGTCAAGGTATCAATTCAATGTAATTCTGGACTGGTTATCAGGGTTTAATTCAAATAAATAACTTTTTTACTAAAAACCTGTTCTGTAGTTGTCTGATATGAGTTTATCTGATGACAAGGGAAGAAAAATAAGTGTGTTCATCAGTATTCAGTAGTTATTGTAAATGAAGTTGTAAAGCAACAACTCTGGCCAGATGCAGGTTGGTAAAAAATGTAATTTAAAATAATGATTTAAACTTGCAGTTTTCTTCACAACTTACCCACACATCATTATGCTGATTTAATTAAATAAATGGTCCTGGCCTCTCTAGGCAATGGAAAAAGAACATCCGAGATTCCCTGGGATTCCTATTACCCGGGTAAAACAAATCCTGAAGCTTCAAATCCTGGGGCTTTCGGTGGAAAACGGGTCAACACAACAATTAAACTTATCTGTTGCACTTTTACGAAGTAAACTTGACATTCTTTGAATATTTTAAAATGTTTGTATTTATCTCTGCTGAAACCATCCAATTAAATTTGTAATCTCATTCTCAATAACAAGTATACAAATGTTAGACCTACAGTGTGTTAAAATGTAGGCATTGGTGGGAGGCCCTGGTGGAATGGGGGCCTCCCTAAGTTGTGGTTTACTTTGCCTCTGGCTAGGGCCAGCTCTGCCCAGGATTATCCTGTGTTTAGCTTCGTTCATCTTCCCATCCACTCTGACTAGATTAACCGTCCCTGCAGAGAATAAACAGCACGATGCTGCATAATGTTTCCTGATGTGGATGGAGTGTTCAGGGAGATGGGCTGTGTCAGTTTTCTGCCACAGGTAGGCCAAAAAATAAATTTTGGCTTCATCTGACCATATCCAAACCATATGTGTTTTGGACTGTATGTATATCTTTAAATTAGCATACTAAAAGTAGATGATGTAGTTTTTCAATCTGCTGCTTTAGATGAGTGTAGCACGACTACATTCTGGTAACAACTGAAGAAAAAACCCTGACGAAAATCTGCTTTCTCACTTTGCCAGAGGGATCAAATGTGTGAGATTGTGAACCTTGCAGAGAACCCTGTGAAGATCCCCCAAATTTTGAAAAATCCCGTCTGTCCTCATTAATTTGTTGCTGTTGAGAACCAAAGTGATAATGAATAATGGCTGAGTGCTTACTCTTAGTGTTGGAAGCCATGTCAGAAATGTAATGATGACTAGTCCGAAGCCTGGTGCCAAAAAATTAATTAGAGTCTGTTTCTTATTTTTTAGGGATGGATTAATTTGCAGTGGTCCAGGGTATGCTGTGTGTTAATTAATGCAAAAACAAGATAGACTAATGAATTTATGAATAACAACGCCATATAAAGACCGGTGGTGGTGCTTACCAGCCCAGGGCAGATATTTAATCATATTTGTAAAAAAGCACTTGTCTGCATGTGACTATTACTCATCTTGGATTCTCACTGGAATTATGTAAGCCTGTTTTAAATATAATTATTGTTGCTTTAGATCCAAAACTGTCCGAACCTGTATGTCACCTCAGATTAATTAAACAAAAATCAGATGTTCACATTAAAATGGTGCAATAAGCTTGCTACTCTTCTCTAAAGCGTTTTTTTCTAATCCTGGAGTTATTTTTGTCTTCTTAACATCTCCTACAGCTAGTGTGTCATGTTGACATCTGGAGGAAAGAATATGGACAAAATTGCATGACTCACCTTTTTCCAGGCCTAAAATTGTCCCTTTCAATTTGGATCATGGCAGCTTTCGTAAGGTCAGGCCATTCTGAATGGAGAGAAATGTAGAAGCCAGTTTGTTTATGTTTTGTGGTTGTGGTGGATGAGTATTGGGGGGGGTGTCATGCTGTGCAGCAAAGCTCATTTTTTAAACCAGTCAGTTTTATGGCCTCCCATAGGCCAGTAATTCAGATTAGCACAATGGGGATTATCCTGGCCAGCCCGTGTTGATTCTTCTGCTGACTCAGAATGGCAAAGCTACTGATCAGAAGGTAAAGGACCAGAAGGAAAAAGGTTCTAGAAAGTTAGCTGCGGTGTTTATTTTTGGCTTAACATTGGTTTTTACAAAAGAGTGGTAAAAACAAGTTAAAGAAAGGAACAAGAGGTCCTGTTTGTGGTTGGTCACAAGCTACGTAGGAGACACATCAAACATGTGGAAGAAGTTGCTCTGTTCAGAGGAGACCAGAGCTGGACACCTTCCAGCAGGACAATGACTCTAAATATACAGCCAGAGCTACAATAAAATGTTCACAGGTGCTCTTTATCCAGTCTGACTGAACTATTTTTCAAAGAAGAATATGTTTTCATCTCTAGATGTGCAAAGCTAAAGTCTGTTTACATTATATGGTAAGATTTCTGTTGTAATGTTGCAAAATGTAAACACTTTGAAGAGGTATTTTTACCCTTATAAGGTAGTGTATTTAAGGTATATTTCACACTTGTTCCACCTATACACATCGACTCAAATGATCTGGACAAATATTACTGTAAAAAAGCTTTTTGACCTAACAAATAGTTAAATCATTGATCAGAGCAGCCATGTGATCATACTGTGCAGCTTGCAGAACTCTGTCCAGCAGGGCTTGTTCATAACAACAAGACATATGTTTTAACAACAGCATGCTCAACCTACTTTACATTCCCTGCTAGTGCCGAGGTCTGTGTAGGACTCCCGCAACATGATGCATGGACTTCAAAGTGAATTTGACATCCAGGGTTCATCAATGTGTATTTTTTTGAGTAGAGGAGTGACAGCCCTGTGCATTATACATTCAGCAGCAGTATAGAAAGTGAATAACAGAGCTACTGTATGAAATGATAGTTTTCAGTTTGTTTGCTGACATGCAGTCTATCTGTATGCTTAGAAAGTGATATATTTATAGCCTGTATTTTCACGGTCTATGTTTCAAGGTGCCCCTTCGTCTACCCAAGGTTGTGCCTTGTTTTGAGAGTCAATGTGTGCTCTGTGTCTGCATACGTGTCACTTTTGACATCGTCATGCCTCAGAAAGCCTGGAAATGTCACAGAGTCGTGTTACATGAGTGACAGTTACAGGCAGCTTGACTCTGCTGAAGGGGGAATTAAGTCATTAATGGGTTAAATGTCACTGTAATTCTCCATAGTCTCATTTGAAATGCAGTTATTGTTCCTTTCACCAAGGATGATTGCTGCACCTTTGGAGTATATTTAAGAGGTTTCAAACAGGATCCCTTTTGCTTCTCAGAAACGTTGTTGACAATGACAGTAATAGCTTGGGAAGGCTTTCAGAATTAAAATGTCAATGGCTTTTATTTGTAATGCGCCACAATGAAAGGAGTTGACAAAAACACGACCTTCGGTGTCTCTAAAAAGTGCATGTGGAAATAGTTTCATGCTCTGTCAAATTATGTGTTCTATTCACATAGATGTTTATATAAAGAAACATAAATAAGCTGTAGAGCTACTGCAAATATACCACCAAAGCCACAATTTGTGTTGATGGCAACATGGTGGTAGAAGAAGGTGGCTTTTCTTGCCATTAGGATGAGCTTATACCACCTCTTATGAGTGACCTATACATAATCTACTTTTTTAGCCCTTAAATACATCTGGTTGTGTACTTGGAAACTGTAGGAGTGGAGAAAAGTTTAATTTAGTATCTCCAGATGCTGCGCAGATATCTTTATATTCTATTTGTTTGGTGTATTTGTTATGACTACCGAGATTGAGGACCCCAGAATGCAGACTAGAAGGCGGCATGTCGGTAAGTGAAAAAAAGATTTAAGTTACAAAAACTCACTCTCAGAAGGGGCAGGAACAAAACAACAAATGGGCAGGCAGGACAGGTAAAAACAGACATGGGCAGGCTGGCGAGACAGGCGTGGCATGACTACAGGACAAGAGAATTATCTGAATAATGTATCCGCTAAGAACAACTGAACAGGAGTGTATATATGGAGAGTAAATCAGGTGGAGCTAGGAGACAGATTAGTTTGGAGCAGGTGAATCGGATAAAGATAATTAACAGACAGAACAGAACGTGGCTGGAGCAAGAACAGAGACTCTTGAATACAAACAAAAACTAAAGCATGACCAGAACCAAAAACTAAACTTGACAAAACATGAACAAGACTAAAACATGACCAGAAAAATAATAAACAGAAGCATGATTCAAAAACTGTGAGAGAAATACAATAAAAACCCAGAAACCAAAAACCAGTCAACCCCAAATCATAACAGTATTAACCCACACAATTCATTACGTTGTCCTCCAGCATTAGAACCTCTTCAAAGTACCTGGGTAAATTAGATTTTTTTGTAAATGTTCCCACATCAGCGGAAATATTCCTCATTGATTTCTAGAAGCGCTTTAAGGACGAGTTCTTCAGCAATCTCGAAAGACTTCTTCTGATTAAAGAGTCAGAACCTTCAATTTTCAATTCAATTCAGTTTTATTTATATATTGCCAATTCACAACGCATGTCGTCTCAAGGCACTTCACAAAGTCAGGTTCATACATTCCAAGCCACTCTAACTATAAGCTTTATCAAAAAGGAAAGTTTTAAGCCTAGCCTTAAAAGTAGACAGGGTGTCTGCCTCACGGACTAAAACTGGGAGCTGGTTCCACAGGAGAGGAGCCTGATAACTAAAAGATCTGCCTCCCATTCTACTTCTAGAGACTCTAGGAACCACCAGTAAACCTGCAGTCTGAGAACAAAGTGCTCTGTTAGGAACATATGGAACAATCAGATCTTTGATGTATGATGGAGCTAGATCATTAAGGGCTTTATATGTGAGGAGGAGAATTTTAAATTCTATTCTGGATTTAACAGGGAGCCAATGAAGGGAAGCTAAAATAGGAGAAATATGATCTCTCTTTTTAATTTTCATCAGAACTCTTGCTGCAGCATTTTGAATCAGCTGAAGGCTTTTAACTGCATTTTGTGGACATCCTGATAGTAAAGAATTACAATAGTCCAGCCTTGAAGTAACAAATGCATGGACTAGTTTTTCAGTGTCACTCCTTGACAGGATATTTCTAATTTTGGCAATGTTCTGGAGGTGAAAGAAGGAAATCCTAGAAACCTGTTTAATATGGGATTTAAATGACATGTCCTGGTCAAAAATAACACCAAGGTTTTTTACTTTATTACTGGAGGTCAATTTAATGCCATCCAGGTTAAGTAATTGACTAAGCAGTTTCTTTTTTAAAGACTCCGGTCCAAAGACGACAACTTCTGTCTTGTCTGAATTTAGAAGCGAAAAATTTAAAGTCATCCAAATTTTTATATCTTCAAGACATGCTTGTAGTCTATCTAACTGGTTGGGTTCATCAGGATTTATGGATAAGTAAAGCTGAGTATCATCAGTGTAACAGAGAAAATCTACCCCATGCTGCCAAATAATTTGACCTATTGGAAGCATATATATAGTAAAGCGAATTGGCCCAAGTACTGAACCCTGTGGTACTCCACAATTAACCCTGGAGTTTAAAGATGATTTATCATTTACATGAACAAACTGGAATCTGTCAGACAGATAAGATTTAAACCAGCCTAGCGCTGTTCCCCTGATCCCTACAGCATATTCCAGCCTTTCTAAGACAATATTATGGTCGACTGGATCAAATGCAGCACTGAGATCTAACAGAACCAGAACAGACACAAGTCCATTATCTGAGGCCATAAGAATATCATTAGTGACTTTCAGCAGAGCTGTTTCAGTGCTATGATGAGCTCTGAAACCTGACTGAAACTCTTCAAACAGGTCATTGCTGTGTAAATGCTCACACATTTGATTAGCAACAATTTTCTCAAGAATTTTAGATAAGAATGGAAGATTTGATATAGGTCTGTAATTTTTCAAGTCATCTCGATCAAGCGAAGATTTCCTAAGTAAAGGTTTAATTACAGCTAACTTAAAAGCCTGTGTTTCTGATCCATTTACTAAGGATAGATTAATCATATCTAAAATGGGGCTGGTAATCAGAGGGAACACTTCTTTAAATAATTTGGTTGGGATTGGGTTCAACATACAATTTGAAGGTTTAGATGAAGCTAATATTTCTGATAACTCAGGAAGCTCCACAGGCTCAAAACAGTCCAAACACAAATCAGGTTCTGCAGTTATTTCCAATGTTGTCTCACTTGCTGAGGATGAAGTAATCATCTTCAGGAGTATGTCAAAGATTTTCTTTTTAATAGAATCAATTTTATTTAAGAAGAATCCCATAAAGTCATGGCTGCTGAGAGCTAAGGGAATGGATGGCTCAACAGAGCTATGACTCTGTGTAAGTTTAGCAACTGTACTAAAGAGAAACCTAGGATTATTCTTGTTCTCTTCTATTAATGATGAGAAATAAGCTGTTCTAGCTTGGTGAAGTGTCTTTTTATACAACAGTAGGTTATTTTTCCAGATTAAGTAGGAATCCTCTAGTTGCGAATAGCGCCATTTTTTCTCCAATTTTCTAACATTGTGCTTTAAAGTACGCAGCTCTGAATTAAACCAAGGAGCTAGCCTCCTATGAATGATTACCTTCTTTTTCAAGGGGGCTGCAGTGTCTAATGCATCACGCAATGATGAAGAAACACTATGAACAAGAGAATCAATTTGTGAAGGGGAAGAAACAAAATTATTGCCCTCCATTGTGCTTTTCAGTGATAATGAGGAAATTAAAAGTGAAACAGATTCTTTAAAGGTTGTTACAGCATCTTCTGATAATGATCTACTATAATAAAATTTTCTTTCAGGTGTGGAGTACTCGGTTAAATTAAACTCAAAGGTTATTAAGAAATGGTCAGACAGGACAGGGTTATGAGAAAATATTGTTATGTCTTTACACTCAATGCCATATGTCAGCACAAGGTCCAGAGAATGAAGACAAAGGTGGGTAGGTTTGTTAATGTTTTGATCAAAGCCAATTGAGTCTAAGATAGCATTAAATGCTATATTTAGGATATCACTTTCAGCGTCTACATGAATGTTAAAATCCCCCACTATAGTAACTTTATCTGTATTTAACACTAAATCAGATAAAAGGTCTGAAAACTGATCTAATAATTGAGAGTAAGGGCCTGGTGGACGGTACAAAACAACAAACAGAAGTGGTGTTAGTGCTTTGCAATTTGGATGAGGAAAACTAAGGATTAAATATTCAAAAGAGTTGTAGCTATTGATTGGTCTGGAACTAATCAATAAATCGGACTGAAAGATGGTTGCTACTCCTCCTCCTCACCCAGTAATTCGAGGAATGTGAAAATTTAAATAATTAGTAGGAGTTGACTCATTTATAGTAACATAATCCTCTTGCTGCAGCCAGGTTTCTGTGAGGCAAAATAAATCAATCTGATTGTCACAAATCAGGTCATTAACTAGCAAAGTCTTTGAAGAGAGGGATCGTATGTTCAGTAAACCACATTTAATGGTTTCATTTTTCTTTTTGGTCTGAGTTGTGTTTATTTTTATGAGATTGTCCTGATTTCCTCCTTTTAGATTATTTTTTAATCTATTAAATTTTGGCCATGGGCGAGACACTGTCTTAATAGGGTAATGGGTGGGTAGCAGTACAGAAGCTGCAGAGAGGAATGTTAAACTACGACACTACTTCCTGGTCTGAACCCTGGGTGTTCAGAGTTTTGGAGAACTAATAAATTCAGTCAGATTCCTAGAAAGAAGAGCAGCTCCATCCAAAGTCGGATGGATGATCTCTCTGGATCAGACCAGGTTTTCCCCAAAATGTTCGCCAGTTATCAATGTAGCCCACATCGTTTTCTGGACACCACCTAGACAGCCAGCGGTTGAATGTGTTGTAATTATGAATCTTAGAATATTATTAAATTTTTAATATTAATACTCGTACTCGTCGTCTTCCGCTTTATCCGGGAACGGGTCGCGGGGGCAGCAGACTCAGCAGAGACGCCCAGACGTCCCTCTCCCCAGACACCTCCTCCAGCTCCTCGGGGGGGAGTCCAGGCCAGCCGAGAGACATAGTCCCTCCAGCGTGTCCTGGGCCGTCCCCTGGGCCTCCTCCCGGTGGGACGTGCCTGGAACACCGCCCGAGGAAGGCGTCCAGGAAGCATCCGGTATAGATGCCCGAGCCACCTCAACTGGCTCCTCTCGATGTGGAGGAGCAGCGGCTCTACTCCGAGCCCCTCCCGGATGGCCGAGCTCCTCACCCTATCTCTAAGGGAGTGCCCGGCCACCCTACGGAGGAAGCTCATATCCGCCGCTTGCATCCGGGATCTCATTCTTTCGGTCATGACCCAAAGTTCATGGCCATAGGTGAGGGTAGGAACGTAGACCGACCGGTAAATCGAGAGCTTTGCTTTTCGGCTCAGCTCTCTCTTCACCACAACGGACCGGCACAGCGCCCCCATTACTGTGGCAGCTGCACCAATCCGTCTGTCAATCTCCCGCTCCATTCTTCCCTCACTCGTGAACAAGGCCCCGAGATACTTAAACTCCTCCACTTGAGGCAGGAACTCCCCTCCAACCTGAAGAAGACAAGCCACCCTTTTCCGGTCGAGAACCATGGCCTTGGACTTGGAGGAGCTGATCTTCATCCCAGCCGCTACACACTCGGCTGCGAATTACCCCAGTGCATGCTGTAGGTCTTGGCTAGAGGGGGCCAGCAGGACCACGTCATCTGCAAAAAGAAGAGATGAAATCCTCTGGTCCCAAAACCAGACCCCCTCCGGCCTTTGGCTGCATCTAGAAATCCTGTCCATAAAAGTTATGAACAGGACCGGTGACAAAGGGCAGCCCTGCCAGAGTCCAACATGCACCGGGAACAGGTCCGACTTAGTGCTGGCAATGTGAACCAAACTCCTGCCCCTAGGAAAAGGCCCCCGATTCCATACTCCTGGAGCACCCCCCACAGGGCATCACGAGGGACACAGTCGAATGCTTTCTCCAGGTCCACAAAACACATGTGGACCGGTTGGGCAAACTCCCATGAACCCTCGAGTACCCTGTAGAGGGTATAGAGCTGGTCCAGTGTTCCATGGCCGGGACGAAATCCACACTGCTCCTCCTGAAGCCGGGGTTCGACTATCAGCCGGACTCTCCTCTCCAATACCCTGGCGTAGGCCTTACCAGGGAGGCTGAGGAGTGTGATCCCCTGTAGTTGGAACACACCCTCCGGTCACCCTTCTTATGTAGGGGAACCACCACCCAAGTCTGCCAATCCAAAGGCACTGTCCCCGTCTGCCACGCAATGTTGAAGAGGCGTGTCAACCATGACAGCCCCACAACATCCAAAGACTTGAGGTATTCAGGGCAGATCTCATCCAACCCCGAAGCCCTGCCACCGCGGAGCTTTTTAACCACCTCGGTGACTTCAGCCTGGGTGATGAAAGAGTCCAACCCCGAGTCCCCAGCCTCTGTTTCCACCAGGGAATGCATGATGGCAGGATTGAGGAGATCCTCGAAGTACTCCTTCACCAGCCGATAATGTCCCCAGTTGAGGTTAGCAGCTCTACACCCCCACTGTAAACAGTGTTGGCGAAGCACTGCTTCCCCCTCCTGAGGCGCCAGAATCGCTTCGGGGCCAACCGGTAGTCCTTCTCCATGGCCTCACCGAACTCCTCCCAGGTCCGAGTTTTTGCCTCTGCCACCGTCCGGGCTGCGGCACGCTTGGCCCCACAGTACCCGTCAGCCGCCTCAGGAGTCTCACAAGCCAACCACAGCCGATAGGACTCCTTCTTCAGCTTGACAGCATCCCTTACTGCCGGTGTCCACCACCGGGTTCGGGGATTGCCGGCGCGACAGGCACTGCAGACCTTACGGCCGCAGCTACAGGCAGCAGCATCGACAATAGATGCGGAGAACATGGTCCACTCGGACTCTATGTCTCCAACATCCCTCGGCATCTGGTCAAAGCTCTCCCGGAGGTAAGAGTTGAATACATCCCTGGCCAAGGTGTCCGCCAGATGTTCCCAGCAGACCCTCACTATGCGCTTGGGCCTGCCAAGTCTGTCCGGCTTTCTCCTCCCCCAGCGGATCCAACTCACCACCAGGTGGTGATCAGTGGACAGCTCAGCCCCTCTCTTCACCCAAGTGTCCAAAACATGCGGCCGAAGGTCTGATGATACGACAACAAAGTCGATCATTGACCTCCTGCCTAGGGTATCCTGGTGCCAAGTGCACTGATGGACACCCTTATGTTTGAACATGGTGTTCATTTTGGACAATCCGTGACTAGCACAGAAGTCCGATAACAAAACACCGCTCGGATTCAGATCGGGGAGGCCATTCCTCCTGATCAAGCCTCTCCAGGTGTCACTGACATTTCCCACGTGGGCGTTGAAGTCCCCCAGCAGAATAATGGAGCCCCCAGGAGGGGCACTATCCAGCACCCCTGAAAGGGACGCCAAGAAGGCTGGGTACTCCGCACTACCGCTCGGCCCGTAGGCTAAAATGATAGTCAGAGACCTCTCCCCAACCCGAAGGCGCAGGGATGCGACCCTCTCATCCACTGGGGTAAACCCCAACACGAGACGGCTGAGCTGGGGGGCGACAAGCAAACCCACCCCATCCCGCCACCTCTTCCACTCCAGACCACTCCAGAGTAGAAGAGAGTCCAGCCCCTCTCGAGGAGATGGGTTCCAGAGCCCACGCTGTGCGTGGAGGTGAGCCCGACTATTTCTAGTCGATATCTCTCGACCTCCCGCACAAGCTCAGGCTCCTTGCCCCCCAGCGAGGTGACATTCCACGACCCTAGAGCCAGCCTAAGCATCCGGGGATCGGGCCGAAGAGGTCTCCACCTTCGTCCGCAGCCCAATCCTCTTTGCACCGGTCCCTCACGGTTTCCCCTGCAGGTGGAGGGCCCACTGGGGGATGGTCTCGCGTTTCTCGTTTGGGCTCTGCCCGGCCGGGTCCCACGAGGAGCAACCCAACCACCAGGCGCTCTCCGACGAGTCCCGGCCCAAGGCCTGGCTCCAGGGTGGGATCCCAGCTCCGCCGTACCGGGCGACGTCACGTGCCTCGATTTTGTAGTCGTCATGAGGGGTTCTTGAACCGCTCTTTGTCTGACACGTCACCTAGAGCCTGTTTGCCATGGGAGACCCAACCAAGGGCATTTAAGCCCCAGACAACATAGCCTCTAGGATCATTCGAGCACTCAAACCCCTCCACCATGTTAAGGTGGCGGTTCAAGGAGGGGATTTAATATTAATATTTTATCAAATAATATTTCGGTCTGTTAAGGGTTGTCCTGTGAATACCAGCCCAGTAAGGCGATGGTATTAGGACAAAATAGAAAGGTGTGAGACGAGCTCTGACATTATTGAACAGCATAAACTCTGCACACCAATGGAATGAATTCACACAATTTCTTAGAATACAAGAATTTATTAACAAAAATAAGTCAACTCAAAGTCAAACATATTTCAATCAACAAACTCTTTACTTTGCTAAAACAATCCAACTAAACTACCAAGCAGAATTAAAGAATAATGAAGACTAATGGGCTATGTACAATATAAACAAGTTGATTTAAGATGATTGGAAATCATGACCAAAAAGAGTGATGCACCATTACCATGCAATGTTTATGTTTGAGAACCAAGGATTATCTTGAAGAATCTGGAAGCGAAGTTAAGTTAGTCTTGGAACCAACTTAGAAAATAATCAGCAAGCGTTTAGACAACCATTCACAATGCAAGATCAGATAAAATATTATTTAAATAAAATAATGTTTTAAAGAATGATTTGCTGACATCACCGACCCCCTCCTGGACCCCCTGCAGTTTTCCTACAGAGCCAACAGCTCTGTAGATGATGCTGTCAACTTAGCCCTTCACTTCATCCTCCGGCACCTGGACTCCACAGGAACCTATGCCAGGATCCTGTTTGTGGATTTCAGCTCTGCCTTCAACACCATCGTCCCAGCTCTGCTCCAAGAGAAGCTCTCCCAGCTGAGTGTGCCCGACTCCACCTGTAGGTGGATAACTGACTTCCTGTCTGACAGGAAGCAGCGCGTGAGGCTGGGGAAGCACGTCTCTGACTCCCTGACCATCAGCACCGGTTCCCCCCAAGGCTGTGTTCTCTCTCCTCTGCTCTTCTCCCTGTACACCAACAGCTGCACCTCCAATCACCAGTCTGTCAAGCTTCTGAAGTTTGCGGACGACACCACCCTGATCGGACTCATCTCTGATGGTGACGAGTCCGCGTACAGATGGGAGGTGGACCATCTGTTGGACTGGTGCAGCCAGAACAACCTTGAGCTCAACGCTCTAAAGACAGTGGAGATGGTTGTGGACTTCAGGCAGAACCCAGCCCCACCTGCCCCCATCACCCTCTGTGACTCCACAATTGACACTGTGGAATCTTTCCGCTTCCTGGGAACCATCATCTCCCAGGATCTCAAGTGGGAGCCAAACATCAGCTCCCTCATCAAGAAAGCCCAGCAGAGGATGTTCTTCCTGCGGCAGCTGAAGAAATTCAACCTGCCAAAGACTATGATGGTGCACTTCTACACAGCCATCATTGAGTCCATCCTCACCTCCTCCATCACCATTTGGTACGCCGCTGCTACAGCCAAGGATAAGTGTCATTCGGTCTGCTGAGAAGGTGATTGGCTGCAGTCTACTGTCGCTCCAGGAACTGTACACCTCCAGGACCCTGAAGCGGGCAGGGAAGATTCTGGCTGATCCCTCCCACCCCAGTCACAGACTCTTTGAAACTCTCCCCTCTGGCAGGAGGCTGCGGTCCATCCGGACCAAAACCTCACACCACAAGAACAGTTTTTTTCCATCTGCCACCAGCCTTGTTAACAAAGCCCAGAAACCACCCTGACACTCTCCCTTTCCCCCACACCCCCCTTTTTTTGCTGACAGGACACCTGTAACCTGTAACTCTATGCGTTACATTAACGCTCAGCTTGGACTCCTGCTTTACTTGTACAATGATCACCTGCACTGTTGTATTGCTCTTGCATCTTATACTGCTCTATATTTACTCTCACTCACTTAAAACTGTGCACATATATTTATATTATATTGTAGATATGTTTATACTGTTTAATTTGTATTGTATTGCACTGACTACGCCAAAACAAATTCCTTGTATGTCCAAAAACGTACTTGGCAATAAAGCTTTTCTGATTCTGATTCTGATTCTGAATAAAGCCAACTTTCTGGGTGACCATTTCTCAACAGTGTCTAATTAGCTGCCTTTGGTTATTGAAATAATATTCGAAGAAATATTATTAAAGGAGTATTTTGGAAAGGAGCCAAATCTTTCTGGAGAAATGGGCTTAATGGTGTTTACTTAGTTATCAAATTTAGTAAATGATGTTTAGGAACTATTATTCACTAGCTTGAAACCCAACAACCTTTCTGTTGAATACTCTTTAGTAGCAAGCACGTGTTCTTACCGGTTAGCAGTTAAGCTAACAAAGAAGCGGATAGCTTAGCACCAGAATCAAACACATACCTTTAAAATACCAGGATTAATAAAAGTGTTAAAATGCATAAGCACTGACGGCGCTTTATGACCAATGTTCTGTTTAAAATCACCATTTAAATAATGTTTGTCTTAACTTTAAAAACATACAAAGAACACAAACCGGCATGTGTGCTGTAGCTAGCCTACTAGCCCTAAGATAGCCGAGTTTCACAAAAACAAAACTTCATAGAATGAAAACGTTCAGATTTTTTCATCCTAACTGTTAATCTGCCCAAACCTAACCTCATGAACTGTGGTGAGGAAGCGTTGTCCAAGGGGCGAAGCTTGAAGAAACGTCCACAGTCAACAAGCGGTTACCTCGGGGGTCGAAGTTGTGTTCGCTCTGTGAACAAAAGGGTTAGCTCCGGAGAGCTGGGCGGCTCGTTCTGTACGCTGCGGTCTCTGCTGTCTTCCTTCCAGGCTGGGAGACCGCGTCTTTGCAGGGGCTTTTCTCGAACACCGTTTGTGTCTGCAGGGGCCCCGTTCATGAATGAAAATACCGGATACACAGACAGTATTTCATCCGTACTTATCTTTGCATATGATCGATGATCGTATGGCTTCCTTGGATCCAGTTGAGTTTATGTCTTTTTGCCAGCAAAAGACAACAGCGCGCTTTGTTCCCCTCCTATCCCGATGGTCACCGGTGTGGAAGAGAAAGACTTGTGGGAAGGTGGGTGGTTTTATGCGGGCAGTGGCATCATGGGAAGTCCTCTGCTACCCCCCTTCCCCTTCTGAAGTTATGCTGAAAGTCTGTTAAATGCAATTTATTTTGAAAGTTCCAGAAGTTACCGGAGTTTAATGTTGAAATCCATGGCTGTGGGTCCTAACAAATGACAGCATACGGCTAAACATGATGTCACTGGTCAGATCCGAGAGGGGACCAGAGAAAATTACGGAGTCCGACATTGTTTTTGGCAAACTTACACACCAAAGTAACACTAACTTTGGTGATCTCCGATTGACGTAACCGGGTGTCATTACCGCCAGCGTGAACAACAACCTTACTGTATTTACGCTGATCCTTAACCAGCAGTTTCAGGTATGATTTGATGTCGCCCGTTCTAGCCCCTGGCAGACATTTGACTGTGGTTGCTGGTGTCTCTAGTGCCACGTTTCTGACTATGGAACTGCCAATTACCGGAGTTGGCTTCTCAGCGGGTGTGTCACTGAGCGGGGAAAATCTATTAGAAACGCCCTGTGGGCTGAGATCTAGGACAATGCTTTCTACGTACCGTCACCCAGCCAGCCTGAGCCCCCGGCTGCGCGAGCTCTGCTGGAGGACTGCTACGGGGAGCTACCCTTGGTGGCTCCGCGCTGGCTGGGCCTCGGCTATCTGATGGTTTTTCAACAGCGTGGAGCCGGGCCTCCAATTCCAACACCTTCGCCTCCAAGGCTGCAAAAATTCTACATTACACGTACCATTATCACTAAAGGAAGCAGAGGAGTAACTGAACATTTGACACAGAGAGCAGGAGAGAGGAGGAGACTCAGAGAGAGAAAAAGCAGAACGGGTAGCCATGATGGAGCTAAAGCTGACGCTAAGCTAGCAACCCTTTACCACTACTAGAAAAACCGTGTAAAACACAATGAGTGCCCAAATGTTAAATACAGCAACAAAAAGTATGTGTTTTAACATGCTTATGTATTAGAACAAGTAAGAGATATCACAGTAGATCAAACGAGAGAGCCTTCACACACCAAACAATTCACCGAGTGCACTAGCTTTTAAAGAGACAGCACCAAAACAAATTGCTCTCAGACGCACCTCAAAACAGGTAACAGAGGAGCCTGAGAAGCTTTAAAAACAAGGAGTTCAGACCAAGGCATTGCAGTTACACTTTATATGGACCACAGCTGAATGATTTAGGTGGGAAAAAGAAGGATTTAAAAGCATGATGTGTCTGCTTTATAGTACAACTGTACATCTTGTGTTTCTTCTTCACTTCTGCTCAAACAAATAAACTTTCCAGTGCTCCAGTCTTAAAGCTAAATGCTTTTTCTTTTTAAGTACAGCAGGCAAACGGTTGTGATGGGAGAATGAGTTTCCTTTGATTTGTTGCAAAAGATTCACATTTAGCAAAGCATGTGCGCTGTAGGCCTCATTATGCTTGGTTACACAAGAAATAAATCTGCCACAGAAATGCAAAGCAGCACAGTTTGTCCAAAGGTTTAACAGATACTGCATGCTATTTGAATTAAATGTGATTTGAAAATCATAGCATTTCAAATATGGTAATGCATCAACATTTTTATATCGTTTACTTTTCCATTATGTGCTGGTATTGATTGTAAATGAATCATTAAGTGATTTAAATTGTATGCCCACTATTCCCTGACATATTCTGTCCTTCTCTTAAAGTCATAAAGGTGCATGTGAGATGGATTACCGTTGGCCTGACTGTATGTGGGCATGGCTGTGTTTGGGTCGACAACATGTCCAAAACATTCACTCCTTGGAATGAGCTCCATGCTCCCCCATCTCTTGACAGGACAGCGTGGGTTAAACAAATGTTATACAATTTTGTCTTTTTTATTTACTTTATTGGCATGCAGACCGTAGGGCCTGGTTGCTTTTAGAATGAGAGCATTTTCTAAGCAGCATGGAAGATATCCAGTCATACTCCATGTACATTAATGGATTGGCAAAGGCAAGAGGGAAATGGCAGCAGATTAGCTGGATCACCAGAATTTGGCTGAATATAATATATCAGTTGTTCAGTTCCACATGCTGACATTAACTGAATTCATGCAGACAGTAAATATTTCAACCACATGTGCAGTATAGTCATAAGATCTGGAATCACCTCTTACTAAACTGACATTTATCCTACAGTCTGAATCTGACCCTGACTCTTTATTTGCCATAGCTTGACTCAGTGTTAATTACACATTTTAGACTATATAATGGACAATAAGAAGCTAAAGCCCACAGTCTGAATGTAGCAGGGTGGAAAATAAAATATGCAGTATCATCTACACTTATTGGCACGCCTGGTAGTGACAAGTTAAAATAAATCCAGTTTTTATTGCCTGCCCTCAGTGCCTTAACCTCACACAGAAATGTAAAAAAAATCAGGCATAGAATGTTTTTTGTTTTTTTTTACTAAATCTTTGTTGCCACAATCAGCTGTTATTAATATTCAGTTTGGCCATTCCTCTATGCACAATCTCTCTGGATGCTCTTTGTTCCTCTCTAATGCCCTGCTCTTCTGTTCAGCCCACAGGTTTTGTACAGGTTTTAGGACCGGGGGCTGAGATGGCCATGGAAGAACTTTGATTTCAGTCTGTTAAATCATATCTGCGGAGGATCTGGTCATGTTTATGAGCATAATCATCATGTTGAAAGACCAATCTTCAGTTTTCTGGAACAGTTTAGCAGATCTTTTTTTCAATTGTCCTGGTATTTCAAACAGTTCATGACGCCGTGCAATCTAACAAGGTTCCAAGACCTTTGGATGAGAAATAGGCCCACAGCATCACAGATCCTTTACCATGCTTACCAGTGGACCTTCCTGTCATCCCTGTTGAAAAACCACTTGGCATTTACATAGCATCCAATGGTTCCTAATTCAATAATGTCAACACACATCTGCCTTTATCGACTGTTTTGGAGCAAGAATAAGCATATACTTGATTAACGTAATCAAAAAAAACTATATTTTGATATAATCTATTGGAATAATAATCGTTGTTTGGAGGTATTTTTTCAAATTCCTACATTTCACACACTTTCTGCCAAGGCACCATTGGATAAGGAGGAAGAGATAATTTGACTTGTAGCTTTGGAAAAAGAAAAAGAAAAGAAGGTGGAATATAAGGCCACTAAACGAGACTAGGGCCGGAGAAGGGGAAGTGACAATGTACGTTTTTTCACCCGGTTCTTAGGGGCACTGTGTCACATATAAAAATGTTTGATGTGGAGACTTTTTCACACTGACCAGTTTATTGTGTGACACGGCATACGCGGCCGTAAAAATGTGAGCTTTACGCTGACATGTGAGACAGCTATTTGCTTTGAGTCTGCACTGAGTCCGTCTTGAGTACGCCCGGCTGTGTGGGAGCTTAACACTTCTAGCAGGTGAGATCTTGTCTGTTGATTAGATAAACAGTAGAGCAGCACTTTTAGTTTTTGGTTTTTTTTAATACCTGCTGTCTTACGTACAAATTACTGTTGATTTTATCTTTCTGATAGTTTTTAGAGAGAGACCAGAGCCTTCAAAACTATTTCTGGAAAATCAAAAATGTTAACGAGTATCAAGTTTTTTTTTTTCCTCTGGTATCTGAAGCTTTAGGGTCATAAACAGCCCTTCTCCTCTAGGAACCAGGAAGTCATTTATTATTATACATGTGATTTTGTAAAAGAAAAGTATTTATTTTTCAATTTGAGTCAAATTGAAAGTTTATATTTTTGCATTGTGAGATTATCTTGCTGCAATAAAACATGAGTTTATTTGAATGACTTTTACACATGTTTATAAAAGTGTGGAGATTATTTTAGAGACACGACTGAATATTTCAGCTGTTTTTACACAGCTACCTTTGAAATCTACAAATTGAAACTTTCAGCCACGGTTTGTGCATTCGAGTCAAGCAGCAGCAATCTATTGAGGTTACATAGAGTTGAGCAGTGAGTCATTCTCACCAAGGCTGAATTCCATTGTGTGGACTGTGGTCTACAGGCTGAAAACGTAGCATATTACACAGTTCTGACCACAAAAAGCATTCACCGCACAAAAGGCTAAGTGTCTGAGTTAGGAGAACATCTGCTAGTCATTGTGAATCATAAACAAAAGTGAATGTGGTCTCAGATACAAAATTGCAGGGTTTTCATAGCATAAATCAATGTGAAACTTTACAAACATCTTTCTTTACAATAGTAGGAAAATTAAATGGTAGCTTGTGTGTATCAGAAGCTGCAGGCTGAGCAGAAACCTTTATACTGAGCTAAAACAAGATGCTGCAGGTATGATGGGATTCTCTAACAGTTACTGAGAAGTGATCAGATATCCAGGTAAAATCTATCCTGAACCGTGTTCATGGCAGCGATGAGTTGTCGGGCCTTCAAGGTACGCAAGTCCAAGAAATAAATAATACTAAATAAATGAACAAATGTCAAACACTAACAAATAAATAATTTAATGTCATTCATTATTTAAATACCTTTTAATGATCAGAGAAAAGTTGCTTTGTAACAGTGAATTTGTATTAGAAACAAAATTTGTGTTGTGACTATGAATCTGAATATATAATTTAATATTTAATATTAATATTTTAATATTATATCAAATAATATTACGGTCTGTTAAGGGTTGTCCTGTGAATACCAGCCCAGTAAGGCGGTGGTATTAGGACACAATCGAAAAGGTGTGAGCCAAGCTCTGACATTATTGAACAGCATAAACTCTGCACACATGCAATGAATTCACACAATTTCTTAAAATACAAGAATTTATTAACAAAAATAAGTCAACTCAAAGTCAAGATGATTGATAATTATGACCAAAAGAGTGATGCAACATTACCATGCAATGTTTATGTTTAAGAACCAAGGATTATCTTGAAGAATCTGGAAATGAAGTTAAGTTAGTCTTAGAACCAACTTAGACAATAATCAGCAACATTTAGACAACCATTCACAATGCAAGATCAGATAAAATATTATTTAAATAAAATAATGTTTTAAAGAATGATTTGCTGAATAAAACCAACCTTCTGGATGACTAATTCTCAACGGTGTCTCATTAGCTGCCTTAATAGCTGCCTTTATTTATTAAAGTAATATTTAAAGAAATATTATTAAGAAAATTGTAAAATATTTAGGGAAACATTTTGGAAAAGAACCAAATCTTTCTGGAGAAATGGGGCTTAATGGTGTTTCATCAGCTGTTAGCAGTTAAAGCTAACAAAAGAAACGTATAGCTTAGCACCAGAATCAAACACATACCTTTAAAATACCAGGGTTAATAAAAGGGTTAAAATGCATGAGCGTGGACGTTATGATCAATCTTCTGTGTTTAAAATCACACTTTAAATAAAGTTTTTCTTAACTTTCAAAACAAACACAAACACAGAACACAAAACTGAGCATGTGTGCTGCAAATAGCCTGCTAGCACTGAGATAGCAGAGATTCACAAACAAAACCAAACTTCATAAAATGAAAAACGTTTAAATCATTTCATCCTAAATCACTTCTATCACTCTGCCCAAACCTAACCTCATGAGCCGTGCTGAGGAGAAGTGTCCGGGCAACGACGAAGTTTGAAGAAATTTCCACAGTCAACAAACAGTTAGCTACAGCTAACCTCCTTAGCTGCGGAGAGTGGCGGCTGTTCTGTCGGCCGGCCAAAACTGCACGTTACCACGTTGATATGGTCCTCCTTCAGATTGGGAAACTGCTCCGCTCGTCGTCGTAGAGACAAGGTCCCGGCAGGGAATTCTCTGGAACACAGTTTGCTTTCTGTAGATCTCAGAGAGAAAAATCAAGCAACGCTTGTGCCTTAATCACCCCGTTAATGAATGAATCTACCGGATACACAGACAGTAATTTATTCGTACTTAACTCAGTGCATATGATCAATGATCGTATGACACCCTTGGATCCAGTTGAGACTTATGTCGTTTTGCCAGCAAAGAGACATTAGCCTGCTGTCTCTCCTGCCAGCTCCGCAGCGGAGTCCGGATGGAGGAGACAGGATGTGGCAAGAGCGGTGCTTTTATTTGGACAGTGACATCACAGGAAGTCCGCAGTTACCCCGTTTCCTGGCTGTGCCGGAAGTAGGTTAATGCAATTTATTTTGAAAGTTCCAGAAAAGTCTGGCCTTTCACGTTGTAACCATGGCTGTGGTCCCAACATTAGCCAATCAGAAATTCTTGTCTACTGTCACTAGGCAGAATTTGTTTACTCGGGGATGTTCCGCCTTTCTGTCTGAAAACCTTGGTAGCCTTTTTAGGGTTAGCAGCTAGAAATAATACAGAGTGAGCCAAAACAGTTTGGCACAAGAGGTTCTGGTGCTGGAAGAAGCATTTGGACCTTAGCTGTTTAATTAAAGTTGCAAAAATCAGCAAAACAAAGGAGGACGCCTAAAGATAATGATCAGATGGAAACATTTGGGAACATATTGATGGATTTTTGACCCATGATATGAAATGAACCTTATGGATTTGTTCTCGTTTGTGCATCTATAGTGAGTAAACCAGATTTAATTTGATTTTTGCTGTTATTGCTACAGTAATTTACCAAAACATCTAGTCTGTCTTTTTTGAACTGACTTGTTATTCCCAACATTCATGTTCATATGGATTTCATGTTGATGCTACAATCCCGTATTCTCTATATCCCCTATTTGTCAAAATTAGGGAAATTCTGGGTGGTCTGTTTGGGTCTAATAGTGTTCTGAGGTATCAGTGGTCTGGTTGTGTGGTTGAGCTATCAGTTTACCACGGACCCACAGTTAACTGTGCAATTTAGGAAAGTTATGAGTGATGCCTTATTTAGAGCTCAAACAATCTGCAGTTAAAACTTCAACCAGTTTTGTTTGTGTACCTGTGAAAGTTGTAGGCGTTAGCAGGGTGGGCTATTGGGTTCAGGTACTGGCCGGGTAGAGAAGACCCAACTGTGAGAGGCACAGTTCACCACTACTTAATGACAGTGTGTGGTTGATTTCCAGAAGTTGGACGAAGTCATTATATTGCAAGTCACAGGTCAGTCTCTAGTCTTTCCACCGAAGCCTTGAGTCAAGTCCCAAGTAATGGCATGAAAGTCCAAGTCCAAAGTCAATGCATGTAAGTCTCAAGTTGAGTTGAAGTCCTAAACCTTTAATTTGAAGTCTTAAATAAGTAATTTGACAAAATACCTGTTTTAATCAGAGTAGGGATAATTTTGAGATTTTTTAATTATTTTAAAAGCTGTTTTTTGTTGCCAGAACAACCAGCAAGAAGAAGTGATCTTGAAAAGCATGTTCAATTCAATGTTGATGTTGCTTTTTACATGAAATATTAACCATAACATCCATTAAAGATAGAAAACAAGGGTTGCTGTCTTGGAGTATTTTGTGCAGTGTGTGGATTTCCAATGAAAAGGTTTTAATGTTACTCAACATTTTTGTATCATTTGTGTTGTAGAATCAGAAAATATGGAAATGAACCCCGTCTTCCTCTTTCCTTCTTATAGACACGTCCTCCTGTGCTACATTTGATGGAGAAAACTACACACTTCAGGACTGTAAGTGTGTTGACGCAGATGGGAGGCACACTGTGAGTGGTTCCTAAAGGTGGGGAATACAGGGACACACTTACTGTATACAAAAATACACCCGAAAAGCATCACAAAACAGCTGTGGAGACATTTTTGTTGAGATAAAGAGAAAAAAAAGTAACATGTCCTCCATTAGATTATTTCCAGCTGCCAGTTGTAGAACTACTTGGGCTTGTTCTATTGTTATCTTGGCGGTTTAAATCTTTACCACATATTAATGCTTTTCATTTTCCACTGTGGTAATGCTTATCCATGATGCTGACAGCTTGTTTTAGTCATGATCTGTCACTTATGAAGTGAAAAACCACCATAAGACAATGTTTAAAAGATTTAAAACCACTTGCTTTTCACTGGAGGTAGTCTTTAAACTACTCAGACCATGTGATATTATCTTTGTTTTTATTGCAATGATGACACTGGCAATGTGTTTGCTGTGTATGAATATGAATATGCTCATTGCTGAAGAGAATTGCTGTTATGCCATATCAGAAAAGCAGCTGTGATGATGGCTTGTTTGTCTTTCCATACAGGGAAATAATACACCTTATACAATTGGGTATTTACAGGAGGTCTATAACAAATATAAAACATTTCTGCTTAAAAATCAGTAGAAAATAATATTTTCATATAGTACATTTGGTCCTTATTAGGTCCTAGAAAGAAAATCTGAACTCATTAGTAATGAATACATTTTTAGAAATGTTATCATATTTCTTGAATATGGACAAGCACCTATAGAGTCCTTCTAACCATGCCACTGGATGAACTGATCACCAACAGTGATGGCTTAAAGATTCTGAAGCCTGCACATGAAGGCAAGAAAAATAAATGGACAAAGAAAGGCACATTTTTTAGCATAACGCTGTTCATACAACAGGTCATTAAAGTGCTTTAAAGTAAAGAAACTAAGCTACCAATAAATTATATTTAAAAAGAAGAAATACATATAAAATCATAGTAAAGTTAAAGCATCACATAAAAAACGAAAAATCTAAATGTGAAAATATAAAAAGCTATCATCAATCCATCCATTGTCTTCTATACCATATATCCTTGCAGGGTTTTACGGGGGGGTAGCTGGTGGCTGTCTCCTCCATTTATTGGTTAAAGGCGGGGTCCACCTTGGACAGGTCTCCAGTCCATCACAGGGAAACACAGAGACACACGGGACAAATAACACACCTAAGGGCTGTTTAGAGAGACCAAATAATGGCTCTTTATGGACTGTGGGAGGAAGCCAGAGTACCTGGTGAGAACCCACGCATGCACAGGCAGAATATGCAAACTCCATGCAGAAAGCTAATCTTCTACCTTGTTAGGAAAGCTGCAGTAAACAGAAATGTTTTCAGTCCCAGTTTAAAGGAGCAAGCCGTTTCAGAAAAATCTCACGTTTTTAGGGGGTTTGTTGAAGATCCCTTCACACACCTGCTTCAACAAACCCATTGCCATCTTGACAAAGCAGGCAGCACTGTGAGGATTATGTTCTTTGATTTCTCTAGTGCATTTAACACAATTCAACCTGATCAGAAACTCCAGAAGACTCAGGTGGAGGCCTCAACAGTTGGCTGGATCAAAGGCTACCTGACAAACTGACCTCAGTTTGTGAGATCGAAGGGTTGTGAGTCTAACCAGGTAGTCAGCAGCACAGGAGCACCACAGGGGACGGTACTCTCACCATTCCTCTTCACTCTGTACACCTCAGACTTCCAGTACAAGACAGACTCCAGTGACCTGCAGAAATACTCAGATGGTTCTGCAGTTGTAGGGTGGATCAGAGATGGACAAGAAGCTGAGTACAGGTGTGGAGACAATCATCATATCTTGCATGTCAACAAAACAAAGTAGATGGCTGTAGATTTCAGGTGAAACAGGAACAGGTCAAACACTGTTTCCATCATGGGAGAAGAAGTGAAGGCGGTGGAGGAGTATAAATGTCTTGATGTTGCCCTGGACAGCAGACTGGATTGGAAACACATTGGTGAAGCCATCTATAAGAAGAGACAGAGCAGACTGAACTTCTGGAGGAAGCTTTGGCCAGTGATTGCAGCAAGATGCAATCACTGAGGCTCTTCTTTAAGTCTGTTGTGGAGAGTGTGATCACTTCAGCCATCATCTGTTGGGGTAGCAGCATCAGAGCCAGGAACTAAGACCAAAGTAAAGATGGTGCTACTTTTGGAGACAATCTAAAACCATAAGAAAACAGACCATATGAGTTTGAGATACTGTTGAAGTCAAATACAAGACAATCGGTTTAAGTTATTGTAGATTAAGTTGTAAATCCTTAGAATTAAAATAGGTTGTTTTTTGTTTAAACATCAAATTATTTCTTAAGACTAATATTAAGTTTCATTTCTTTGCAAAGCAGCAGCCCTCTGCTGGTCCTTGCATTGCTTCCTGTTGTGTGGATAGTATTTCTGTGCTGCAGTCTATGGCCAGAGGCTGTAAACACTGCAGCCAATGGCAGCATGTGGCTTTGAAGACATACAAAATACTGTCACTTCAAATTGCTCTCAAGAACACATTTACACACTAACCCTCCTTTAGCAGAAGCAGAACAAAACAGCTTATGTTCATATGTGATATAACATAAAACTGGAATAATCTATAGAAATACACTTTGTTTCTTTTTCTCTCTAGATTCTAAATTAAGTTCCACTGTCACCCTGCATTTATGGGCAAAATAAAACAACACAAATTTGGATTTCCTTGTTAGTAACTTGTGTAAGCTTTCATCTTGCACAGTCATGTTGTTTTTGTTTAACTTTTTTGTCTTTATTCTCTGTAGTGCTGGGCAAAAAGACTGTTTCAATAGTCATTTTTTCTACCGCTTATTCCATAGTGGGTCGCGGGGGAGCTGGTGCCTATCTCCAGCAGTCTATGGGCGAGAGGCGGGGTACACCCTGGACACGTCGCCAGTCCATCACAGGGCAACACACAAACAACCATGCACACACTCATTCATACACCTAAGGTCAATTTAGAGAGACCAATTAACCTAACAGGCATGTCTTTGGACTGTGGGAGGAAGCCAGAGTACCCGGTGAGAACCCACGCATGCACGGGGAGAACATGCAAACTCACTGTTTCAATAGTTTTTTGAAAAAAGAAAAGTCAATAAGTATGATTAAGGTAGGTATTAAAATTCAATAAGACATATAATACATGTGGCCTGACAGGCATTACATGGGGTCACCATTATTTCTGCATTTTTACCTAATGGAGAAAAGATTAGAAACCATAGTGTGAACTTGATTTGCATTGTTTCCTGGTTGTTCTCAAACATATTTGTATTTTTAAACAGTACTGCAAATGGGATTGTACATCAATAGTTGATAAAGTGTTATTTTGAATACATGAAGTTCTGCATTTCTTAAGGGAATTCAGTGTTGAGTTAAAGACAGCTTTTGAAAGTAAATCTCAGTAGTTATTATTGTTTTATTTATTATTTACTTTTGTTTTGAAACTGAAACTTTTAAAAGCTAGACTTTTCATTTGAAACCATATTGTGATAAAAATTGAAAATAATATTGTGATAATTTCTTTGTCCATATCACCCAGATGTACATGTATGATAGGATGAAGATTTGTGGTTGAACCTTTAAGTTTTTTAATTCTGTGTAAGCAGACTTACAGAACAACTAAAAAAGGTTTGAAGTTTGCTTTTGTTTCAGAAGAACAATCCAATCACATCTAGGTTGTTTTTTTTCTGTTTTTCAAACTTTAAACTTTAGATTTCTACCATAAATATGAAAATGCTTCAGCTCCTGAAGAGCTGGGACTGTTTTTCTCCCATGTCTGTCACTTGATAAAGCTTTATTTGTGGACAGCTTGTGGAGCGGATTCGTGGCGATGCCATCTGCAGTTGTTATAAAGATTTGGGGCGCAGCTGCAGTGTCTCAGAGCATGTCTTGCAGGGATGCCAGGGTAATATTGCTGCTGCCATCTTAGCTTTAACTGTTGCTTCAGCACCAAGCTGAATCTTGAAATGCCATTCCACTAAAGTGAGCAATGGGGAAACACAATTGCTCCTTTCTTTTCAAAAACAAGATTTGTTTAAGTCCTTACAAAATGTCATATTTGCATTAATTGCTTTTGCCTCCAGTCTCTTATTTCATCAAGTATCTATTCATCTGCATTTTGTTTTAAATACCTTGACTTGTATATTTTCTCTTGCAGATTAGGGAAACATTTTTAACAAAGTGATATTACAAAAGGTTCCTTTCTTCATTGATTCTGTTGTGGAGGCTCTTAATTAAACTCTGTGTAATGTTAATGATGGTGAAAATGTCAATTTCTCAGGGCCTAGTGAGACATCATCAATGTCTTGATTTATTTTGTCCCACTAATGATGGAAAAATCCTATGTTGTTATTATACTCATGAGTAAAATGTCACTGATTATAAAGTAAAACCTTTTGTATCAAAGACTAATTTAGCCGTGTTTTATAATTATGGGAAATGATAAAATACCTTACACAGAAAACCTGGATGATGAGATCTCTCCTCCTCAAAGCAAGGACAATCAATACACCTCACCATCTCTCACTAGTCTTTATTCTTCCTTTGTGTTTTTTAGGCGGTGCGTCCTCCATTAACTTTTGATTATGTGTTGGTATAATGAACTACATGAGGACATATCTCTGAATATGTAATTAACACTATATTTGTTATTTTAAGGGTATTTGGACAGATTGTTCATTTTTTACAAATACAAAAGCACCCTTTACCCTGATATCCCAAACTAAAATTGTCATGATAACTATCAGTCAGGCACTCCAGAAACCATTATTCCCATTAGGAAAGACATTGTCTGAAGGAAACCATAAGAAATCTGGGTTGTAGTTTGTCACAAGCTGTCTCTGATGGACAGATGGCAAACATGTGGAAGAAGGTGCTCTAGTTAGATGACACAAAACTGGACTTTTTGGTCACGATGCAAATTTGTAGAGGAAAGACCATCTCTCACTAGTCTCCATCTCCACTATGAAACATGGCAGTGACAACATTATCCGGTGGGGATGCTTTTCTTCAGCAGGTACTGATTGGGGGGAGCTGAATGCAAATCCACGCCACACTTTTCAGATTTCTATTGCAGCCTTGTGTGTTTTTTTCTGTCCGGTTCAGAATTATATAAAATCCCAATAAACTATAATGAAATCTGTTAGAGTGTTTTATTAGAATGAGGAAAACTGTAAAGGGGTATGGATACTTTTGCAACACATTGTTAGTGACCTGAAGTAAATGCTTTCTGAAATTAAGATTTCTGTTTCTTTGGACAAGCAATGAGCATGCAGAGTCCTTATTATCTTTTCTTTCACACAAAACATTTGCTCTGAACCATATTATCATTTTATGACTTGTGCACATTAACCCAACAGAACTGATATAACCCTGATTTAAAAATCATGCTGTAGAAACAGATATGTGACTACAGTATTAATGTTTTGGATGCCTGCACTTTAATAATGTTAAACCCTAATATACAGATTACGCTTCGTCTTTGTGATTGACTTTGCTGCAGGCAGAAAGGTGCAACAACTTAACTCCCTCTCCCTATCTCTGCACTACACAAACAGTAAGCTGAGCTGCAGTAAAGGCATAAAATTCCCACCAATAACTGGCTGTGTGAAAAGGGTCATATAAATGATGGTAAACTCTTTATTAGTTTTGCCATTATGCTCCCTTTTCGGTCCAGTTCTCCTGTTATAACCTTGCCAAACACCTCCCAGAGAGACTTTCAGGTTTGATGAATCAGAAATTACTGTCAAGGGCTTCACTGATTGATGGGATGAGCTCTCTATCAGTACACCTTTGGAAAAGCAAATAGGTAAACGTGGAGTATCTGCACATGAAAAAATATTGAATTAGTGTCAAGATTAACCTCTGTCTTTATATTCTTCAACCCATTACCTCACTGCTACCATGTGCACATTTCTGACAGTAAAATGAAATAAAGATAAAATAATAATCAATAATAAATTAAAAAAACGTATACTTCCAAAAAATGTTTTTACATGCAGAAAATGCCCCAGAAGAAGATATTTCCTTGCTAACGTTTTCACTGAATTACAATGCAGAATACATGATGATATTTATAATGGTGACTTCAGGAAAAAGAAAGAGATGCAATCTTCCCCGAGCTGAAGTCATTGCTCAGGGTTGACAGATTTTGCTGTTTCTGCAGGTACGCTGGTGGGAATTCTCACATTTCTTTTCTTCAGGAAAAAACAAAGAGCAATATTCACAGGTCTTGGATTTAGGACAGCTGCCCCTTAGTCTTTCCCACATTTGTCTGTTTCTGGTGTGCAGTAGCATGCTGATTTTCACTTTAAAAGGTCTTTGAAAAGTCTATCAGCAGAAAATTATGCCCAAACCTATGACCAAAATATCCCTAAACAGCTGGACTCTGCCTTAAACCACCGAAAACAAAGAATGGGCCATGCCTGGATATCTGCAAGTTTATGTCCACTATAGAGCAAAGAAGACTTAGAAATACAACAGTGCCCTCAGTTGGCTAACAGTAGAAGCACATCATCCACTGGCCATCATTCATGTGGGCACATGAAGTAAAATGGTCTGGAAATTTGTCAGGGGTTGAATTTAGGGGCCAAGTGGCAGGAGATGCTTGAGGTTATTTGTTGGGATTCTAGACAGTTGTGAGGAGATTGACAGTTTTGCGGGATCAGCAGAACGGTCAACTCTCTGACTAACAAGGCGTGGAAGGAGCCTCAGAGGGAAAAGAGCTATCTTGGAAGTAAGAGGTGAATCCTGACATGGTAAAAATTAATTCCAGCAAGAAAAACATGTGGCTTGTGTGTGTGTGTGTGTGTGTGCATGTGCGCGTGTGTGTGTGTGTGTGCGTGTGTGTGAGGAAAATATGCTGCTAAAATTAAACACTGTTTCATGAATTTTGATCCCATTTAGATGACCTCAGTTAGATGAAAACTCTGATGTGATTTAGTAAAACTAAAAATCTGAAAGCATCATCTTTAATGCAAATGTGAAAACATGCAGGAATAAACCAGAAAACGTGACATCTGACATCATCTGCTCCTTGCATGAGGATCAAAATAACTTGGAGTTTGTTACTGGTAATGATTTATTTCTGCACTGCTAATTATCATGTTTACACATAGTGGCAATGATAATGAACAACACTTTTTCCCCTCTGTCTCCGCCTGACATTTGAAGGATGACTAAACATCAAGACAGCTCATTCAGTGAAGAGGAATCATGTTTCTCCTCTAACCATTTGACTCATCTAATGCTGCATTTAGATCTGGTCAGTGGGGAACAGACTGAATTGCATTAATTTTCAATGAGTTGACAGTAAAAACTTGATGTCTTCACATTGAATGCAGGAAAGATTAGCTGCTACAGGTTCATTGCTCAGACTCCTGAGCTTAGTTCTACTAATTCATATGAACTTTGCAATGTTCTCTCATCTACTGAACATGTACCTTAACACTCATTCATTTCATGCACAGATTTGCTTCGTGATTAGTTAACATTTCCCATTCCAACTCAACATGAGCAGCACATATTCACTGCAGTATGATCACAATTTTCATAGATGCCATAAAGTTTTACAGTTAGACGCCCCAGAGCAACCATAGCAAGGATTGCATTTACTATTTGTTTAAACCCGCATCTGAAAGTGCAAATGTTTTGGCTTCTCATGTTGACCATTGTGGGCCCCTGTATGATGCTGGCCTGGCCACTCTCTAGGCTCCAGCCCTACTGATCATCTGCAGCAACAGATAAATGTCCACCCAACAATCCTCCAGTTCTCTTGACCCGATGGGATCTGTTGTTAGAAAACATACTGTTAGATACAATAATGTGTTGAATCTAATTTAGCAGGAAACGGGGATGTTAAATTATGACAATGTTAATTTTTTTATCTGATTTTCTTACAAGCATAATGGAATGTCTGTGAACTCTAACATAAGAGTGTAATATAAAAACAAAACTTTGCACAAACTGTTATAATTTACATTAAAGTGCCTGTGACATCAATTTTTTACGATAAATTCAATTATATTTGTGTAAAGGAAACATTGATAAAATATTTTAAAAAGTAAATTCATGCTGCTAAAATGAACAGTTGAGATATATGGTCATAAATGTCACTAAAAACGCATTTCCAGACTACTCCTTTGCGATTTTGTTGCGCTCTTTTATGATGTCACAGGGGGACCTCAGCAGGTAAACTGACTGCTGCTACAATGGCAGCAACACAGACAGCAGCGAAGAATCTGATATTTCTTTAGATATATTTCAGTCACTATCCGAGAGACGCAGCACAGTCAGAAGAAAGTCAGCTTTCATCAGATGGCAGAGCACTAGTGCTGCAATTAGCCCACGGCCATCTATTTTCACCAGAGTCTATTGTTGCTGGCTTATGGAGCACGGCCAGAGTCAATCTGCACGAATCATACCACACCATCAGGAAACAAAACGAGCATCGGGATTTTTAGAATAATTCACTAAAGACAGACTAGATCTCTCTATATAAATAAATGGTGACGAAAATTCACCCTCACCACCTGCTCCATCCAATGACTCCTCCATGCGTCTCCCCTCCATCCAATCAGCGTCAAGTCCGCATGCCTCTTCAGCCAATCTCACTCTGACACTTCACTTTTAAGGACCACCAGTCATGGATCCCTCCTGCTCTTCAGCCAAGCTCAACCCTCCTCCACCATCTTCCTTCCAATCTCCTCAATTCCTCTGGCCTTCTCCAGACCTCCAGTTGGATCCCAGGGGAAAGACATCTCTAATCCCCAGCCAAAAATGTCCATTCAAACTCATGATATTCTCAGCATTCATGTCTCCTCCGGGGTCCGAGTACCAAAGAAATAATCATTTGCCAATAAACTTCTCTAATTGCCATCTTTGTGTTTCTTTTCAGGTTGAAATATATTTATATGTATACACGTGTATATATTAGCAGTTGTTAACATTAGATCAATTAGATCAGTTACTGGGTTAACTAAGGTATTATACACCGATTAATTAAACATTAAATGCAGCAAATTAAGCAACAAATATAGCTTCACTGAACTCAGTGAACTCATCCATTGTAGAACAAAACACAAGAAAATATCTGGATGCATAAAATGAAAAATGAAGCAGTTTAACTGGTTTAACTTCCACAGAAAGACTTGTTTTGGACTTGCTTCCGTATTTATCACTGGCTTTTACTGCGCCATCTGCGTATGGTTGTTGGAGCTCCTCCAGGCTTCGCAGCAGACTGGACCGGACTGGACCGGAGCAGATACAGGGTAACAGTAAATACGTTACTGAGTGAAACAACCGGAGGCAAAGCTGAGCAGCATGGAGCAGCAGCAGTGACACGAGAGATGATTGAGATCTACCTGGTGTCATTTCTTAACTTTTAAGTCAGAAACATTTATTTACATATATTGTATGCATGTGTAACTAGTCTTATTTTAATAATAATAATAATTTTAGATTATCATTATTAAAAATGAAAATAATAATTTATGGTTTTTAATTCTCATCAATAACTACTGATATCTAAATGTACTTTGGCAACAAGGACGTGTTCTTACCTGCTGTGCCTTGATTCGTTTGGCAGCAGCAACAACCTTTTCTTTGGCGATCTTCTCAGATGCTCTAACAGTGTGGCCATAGCATGTCTTTCAACATTCTCCTTCGTCTGTCAGATATCCTGACCTCTGACATTATTTCCTTGGTGAATTCAGAGGTTTCTTGTTCGAACGTCTGATGGTTCGAACCATCTGCCTGGTCCCAATGACTTGCAAAATTTAACAATTTTTCTTTTTAACAGCCCACTTTTAAATTAATCTCTAACCGTTTCAAGGCTTGGCGCTGTCGGACAACAATGAAAAGATGCCACAGATCACTTGGTTTGCTGTGTGTAAGTAGTGTATATCAGAAATCATTGGCTTCCCTTAGTGTTAGCAACATCCCCACACCTTGCAAGACTCAAACCTTTGACTTGCTGGAGGTTTTAGTATTTGTTTGTGCCGTGTAGCTGTTATTAAAATACCGGACACATCCAAACTCCTATAAATAATAAACTATTTAGCATAAAGTCTTTGAAACAGTAAACATTGTTTTCCCTGAAGACTGTGTGACCTCCAAAGTTCACTGTCCCCAACTAGGTGTCTGTCTGCATATGTTTGGAATATTTCCTGTATACGTTTTTACGGAAAGGAAACAAACAACCTCTGGGAGATATTTCCCATGTGAGAGTCGTGCTGTCCATATATAAATGCAAACACTGCACACACACACTAACACACACACAGACTCCATCTAATCGCAATGTCTCCAATTCGCATGTGATTGTCAGCAGAGCTCGCTTCATTTTCAATCAGATTTACTCTCCTCATTTGTGTCTCTGAGTATCATCAATGTTGTTTCCCTCCCCCTGTATTTATCACCCAGAAAAACCCCCACCCCCACCCCCACAGCACCCACACACACACACACTTCTGGTTCCTTTGCAAAGCTTCGTATTCACAACCTTCTGCTCGATGATAATCTTACACCATCTCTTCCCCGCCTCCAGTTCCTCTTCAGCACTGTGGGTGCAGCCTGGTTTCTTTCGGGCCCAGATGGCTCTTGATGCATTGCATGAGTGAATGATTGGTTCATTAACAAACATAAAGAAATCTCTTTCTCCATATGACGACAAGGCTGTTTTAAGTGATGTCTCCTCAAAGCTCAAAACACTCAGAAAGTACAGAAAGTGGCCACAAGTCAGAGATGAAGCTTAATTGATCAATAAAAATGTTAGAAATGTTCATCTTTAAAGTGGAACTGATGGAGAAAAAAGCTTTTATCAAACCAATGTTGAATTGATGGATCTATGTGAAAGCAATGTACCAGAACCTGATTGGAGAGGATCTGTGATTAACTGCCGCAGCCATTTTATTGACCACAAGGTAGGTTGAGTTATTCTCCAGACAGTTAAAAGCCTTCAGCTGATCCAAAATGCTGCAGCAAAAGTTCTGATGAAAATTAAAAAGAGAGATCATATTTCTCCTATTGTAGCTTCCCTTCATTGGCTCCCTGTTAAATCCAGAATAGAATTTAAAATTATCCTCCTCACATATAAAGCCCTTAATGATCTAGCTCCATCATACATCAGAGATCTGATTGGTCCATATGTTCCTAACAGAGCACTTTGTTCTTAGACTGCAGGTTTACTGGTGGTTCCTAGAGTCTCTAGAAGTAGAATGGGAGGCAGATCCTTTAGTTATCAGGCTCCTCTCCTGTGGAACCAGCTCCCAGTTTTAGTCCGTGAGGCAGACACCCTGTCTACTTTTAAGGCTAGGCTTAAAACTTTCCTTTTTGATAAAGCTTATAGTTAGAGTGGCTTAGGTTATCCTGAGCTATCTCTGTAGTTATGCTGCTATAGGCTTAGGCTGCTGGAGGACATAATGACCACTTTCACCCTCTTCACTACATTCTCATACTACTCTCCAATTTTGCGTTATTTGCTGTTATTTCTTCCTGTTAAAAGGGAGTTTTTCTTCTCCACTGTCGCTACATGCATGCTCAGTATGAGGGATTGCTTCAAAGTCAATGCCAATGACTGTCCACTGTCTCTACATGCTCATCCAGGAGGAGGGAAGTCTGCAAGTCACTGACTTGATGTAATCTGTTGGGTTTCCTTAGACAGAATAACTTTTTATCCAATTTAAATAAATAACTGAATCTGACTGAACTGTTCAATTGTTAGGATTAATTGGAATGTACAGGGGTTGGACAATGAAACTGAAACACCTGGTTTTTGACCACAATAATTTATTAGTATGGTGTAGGACCTCCTTTTGCAGCCAATACAGCATCAATTCGTCTTGGAAATGACATATACAAGTCCTGCACAGTGGTCAGAGGGATTTTAAGACATTCTTCTTGCAGGATAGTGACCAGGTCACTACATGATACTGGTGGAGGAAAATGTTTCCTGACTCGCTCCTCCAAAACACCCCAAAGTGACTCAATAATATTTAGATCTGGTGACTGTGCAGGCCATGGGAGATGTTCAACTTCACTTTCATGTTCATCAAACCAATCTTTCACCAGTCTTGCTGTGTGTATTGGTGCATTGTCATCCTGATACACGGCACCGCCTTCAGGATACAATGTTTGAACCATTGGATGCACATGGTCCTCAAGAATGGTTCGGTAGTCCTTGGCAGTGACGCGCCCATCTAGCACAAGTATTGGGCCAAGGGAATGCCATGATATGGCAGCCCAAACCATCACTGATCCACCCCCATGCTTCACTCTGGGCATACAACAGTCTGGGTGGTACACTTCTTTGGGGCGTCTCCACACCGTAACTCTCCCGGATGTGGGGAAAACAATAAAGGTGGACTCATCAGAGAACAATACATGTTTCACATTGTCCAAAGCCCAAGATTTGCGCTCCTTGCACCATTAAAACCGATGTTTGGCATTGGTATGAGTGACCAAAGGTTTGGCTATAGCAGCCTGGCCGTGTATATTGACCCTGTGGAGCTCCTGACAGACAGTTCTGGTGGAAACAGGAGAGTTGAGGTGCACATTTAATTCTGTGTTTTGGATACAATCCGCGTTAACACCCGAACATCCCTTTCAGACAGCTTCCTCTTGCGTCCACAGTTAATCCTGTTGGATGTGGTTCATCCTTCTTGGTGGTATGCTGACATTATCTTGGATAACGTGGCTCTTGATACATCACAAAGACTTGCTGTCTTGGTCACAGATGCGCCAGCAAGACGTGCACCAACAATTTGTCCTCTTTTGAACTCTGGTATGTCACCCATAATGTTGTGTGCATTTCAATATTTTGAGCAAAACTGTGCTCTTACCCTGCTAATTGAACCTTCACACTCTGCTCTTACTGGTGCAATGTGCAATCAATGAAGACTGGCTACCAGACTGGTCCAATTTAGCCATGAAACCTCCCACACTAAAATGACAGGTGTTCAGTTTCATTGTCCAACCCCTGTATGAACCTGACTTTGTGAAGTGCCTTGAGACGACATGTGTTGTGAACTGGCGCTATATAAATAAACTGAATTGAATTGAATTGACTCAGGCTGAGGGTCTGTCTCGCTGCCAGTGGTACTAGTGCACTGCACAATGTTTGTGGAAAAATGAATAAGGAGTACCCTTCAGGATTCTGCAACTTTTCCACAAACTACCTGCAAAATGATTCAAATTTAACAGAAGTTGGTTTCCCATCAGGACAGTAGTCCTTAACTGTACTAACAAAATGTAGATTGTTTAATGTTTTATCCTCTCCAGTCTATGGTTTAAACCTCCCATTTTGTCCCCATAAATCAAAGTTTGACCGCAGCTCTTACCAACCTTCAGTCAGTTTGGTTTCTGTACAAAGCACTTTATAGTTTGAAGCTGTGATTTAACCACAACATTAAACAATCTCTGTTATTTGTTTAATTGTAGATAAAGTTGTTAGAAGTCATACGTTTTGCAACCAGGAACTTTTATTTTATCGTGAGGGTCACTGCATGCTGAAGTTGCTCAAACAGATAAAGCCTGTATTATCAAGACTCACCCAGGTTCTGAAGAGTCAGGCACTAAATTAGCCAAAATTCACTGGACCCTCGAAGGAAGCAATCAAACTTGTGAATATTTCATGAGATCACAATCATGCTGGGAATGTCCAGAAAAAGTCCACTTTTGACCTTTGGTAAATTTTAATTGCCAACAAGAAATGTTTTAGCCAAGATGTCTGTGTGAAAAAAATCACATTTGCACACGAACTAGAATCCCAAGACCAGCTGCAGAGCTGATCTGGAAGCTGGAAAGCAGATGGGTTGCTGCTTCGTTTCCAGCTTTTTTGGCAAGCAAAAAAAAGGAGAGTTGGGGATGAGAGAAGAATTGCAGCAATTAAGTCTGCAACAGAAGCAAGCAGAGCTGTATAACCAAGAGAAAAACTACCTGGTCACAACACGTGAGCCACCGATGCACTTACTTTACTTTACTTTAACATTTACTCGGTCATAGGTGATTTGTAGTATAACAAAAAGTAACAAAGGAGACAGCTGGATGGCTTCTGCAAACAGTAGCTGTGAGGTAAATGTCTCACCATTGCAATGTATTGCTTCATTGAATTACTTTTTCTTTGCCAGCATCTGTTTATCACTTAGCTATAATCCTCTACACTCCCTGTGGGAGAAATGTCACAAGAAACTTCTTCCTTCATGTGGGACTTTTAACGACACGATGCAGGCTTAGGCATTGAGAATTAGTGTGCTTAAAAACTAAAAAGCAACACACATTTTTCTCCAAAGAGTGATCAAAGCAGGTTAAGAATGTCAGAATGAATCAGTGAACAATGATGAAACTGGCTGCAAACAAAGACAAGGCACATTTGAGACCACGTTTTGCTTATAAAGCACAATATTCTTGCAAATAAAAAATCCTGCAAAGCAGAAGAAGCCTACAGTTAAATTATGCAGTGCAAGGCCCACCGTTAACACACTTGCAATGTTTTACATCCGCTTATACAACAGTCACCATCTTAACTTCAGCCTAACAACCTGTCAGTTCAAAGCACATGAAAAACACCAGTGCATGAAAATCCTCAAAGAACATCAATAGTGTAGTTACCGCACCTTTCTCAGACACAATATAGTGGGCTAATTTGGTGAACCGCAGCATATGATGGACCATTTTGAAGCCCAATTGGACTTCAGTGGTCAACAGAAAAAACTCTTATTCCACAGCAGATAATGGTGAGCTGCCTTCCCTGACAATATTAGATGTAATTCAGTGGGCTGATGTTGGGACAGCAATTACCCTTGTGCTAATGCCTCCCTGCCCACTGCCCAGTGGCTTTATGATTTCTGCAGCTGGTTCCTGCTGGCCACTCTGTTTACAGCGGAAACTCATCAGACACAGATCCTCCAGATTAGACCAGAACTCTGATCCGCATGTCAAAACAGACTCAGCCTCTGGCTAATGACCACAGCTGGGCGAAACATCAGGCACACATGTAAAAACACTTTTACAAGGACATGTACCCACACCACCACAATGACACCAAGTGAAAATAACCTGGACTAATAAATACAACGAGGCTTCTCCTAAATAGTTCAAAAACCTAGAGATGTTCACATTTTATAAGCCTGGCAGTTATGAAGTTCTGTCATTTATTTTGCTGAAGAATGCTTGAACTTTTTATACATTTCTCATCGACTCAAACAAAACCATCAACATCTAAGAAGAGAAGCAAGACAGTTAAAAGATTTTCACAGCTCACAAAACAAAATCAACATTAAATTTCTGTTAATAGGAATATCATCAAAAAGTTAACAAATAGTAATTCAATTCAAACCTAAAACTCATGCATTATGCTGTATACATTCATATATTTTGATCCTTTATTTCTCCTAATTTGATGATTCTGACTATGGCTAATAAAAACCCTAATTATATTTTTCATTTAATTAGAAATGTTATTTTATGGCCAATTTAAATCCTGCAGAGTAACGAGGAGGACTGCTGACCTAACGGATGTCCAGTAGATAGTCGCTTACACCCTACACTGGCAGAGTAAAGCTGGTTGGTGCTGTGTCCAAGCATATTGTAACATATGGAAAGTTTAGAGGGAGGAGAAGAGGGTTGCACAAGCAGTGAGGTTAACTGCAGCTTTGAGAAGATTGTCAAGCCAATGTCATTCAAGAAATTGGGAGAGATACACAAAACATGGACTGCCGCTCAGAGCTCCAATAGCCACCACACACAGATATATCCAGGATTTAGGCTTCAATTCCCACGTTCCTTGTCTTAAGCCACTCATGAACCAGAGACATCAACAAAAACCTTTTACCTGGGCTAAGGAGAAAAAGGACTGGACTTTTAATCAGTGGTCCAAAGCAATCTTTTCAGAAGAAAGTAAATCTTGCATTTAGTTTGGAAATCAAGGTCCCAGACTCCAGATGGAGTGGTGAGGAACAGAATCCATGTTGCTTGAAGTCCAGTGGGAAGTTTCAACAGTCAGTGATGATTTGTGCCATCTGCTGGTTCTGGTCCACTGGTTTTAATCAAGTCCAAATTCAGGACAACGTTTCTACCAGGACATTTTAGAGGACTTCATGTTCCTTTCTATTGGCAAGCATTATGGAGACGCTGATTTCATTTTCTAGTCAAGTCAAGTTTATTTATATAGCGCTTTTCAGCAACAAGGCACTCAAGGCGCTGTACATACGGAAAAACATTACAATGATACAGAAAATCAAACAACAGGAGTAATTTAAAAATAAAAATAAAATAAAGAGAATAGAATGATGGATAAGAATGATGCTAGAAGACAGTCTTCTAGGAAGACTTTGTACCAGCTCACACTGCCAGAAGTGCCAATAACTACTTTAATCGCCGTGGTAACACTAGCAAACTGACCACCACAGCAGAAATACTTGCTGATCTCCTCCATGCCACGCTGCATTGATGCAGTGATTCATGAGCCAGGACCAAGTACTGGGTCCAGATACTGTACAGTACTTGGACATACTGATGAGTAGGCCCAGATTTCTGGATTAAAAATCCTTTTTCATCAGTTTGACGTAATATATGAACTTTCTGTGAAATTGAATTTTAGGGTTCCCTAGATGTAAGCCAGAAACGTCAAAATGATCAGGAAATAACACATATAATAACTTTTAATAAACACTTCAAAGACACCCCTCTGTGTGCTGTGAATCTGTTTTATTTCTGAGTTTCACATTTAGAACTGATGTACTGAAATAAAGTTTTTTAAGAAACTAAACGTATTTTGGATACAACTTGAACTCATTTTTAGAGTTTAAGCTGACACATGTATAGCAGTGTTTTAACTCCTAAACTTTCATAGTAATACTCAGAACAATTATTAGTCCTCCACAGACACAGTAATACAATATTTTACATGAGCGCTTTGGGTTCCAGTTCCCCCAAAGCCTCCAAAATCTCTTCAGCACTGGAATATAATTACCACCAGCCGAACACCTCAGTCACTCAGGGCAGAACTTGTTCCAGCTCCTCCCATCAGGGAGGCGTTACAGATCAATGAGCGTATGCAAGACATAAGCAAAAATAGCTTTTCCCCTGTTTCCCTGCTTTCTCTATACAACCTCTTCACACTGAGCGTAAAAACCATGCATACAGTCATATGAAAAACTTACAACACTTTATGACAGCCTGTTTGTTTTTCTAACATTTAAAATTAAGTGTAACAGTGAAGAATTCTAGTAATATAAGTAAATGTTCTTCAAAATGTATTGAAAAAGCACAATCTGCTACTATACCCTGCACTAATGACGCTTATAGGCTAAATACCTCTTTGCCAGCCAGAGCTCATGTAGTATAAATTACCCATCTTGTGCCCTAAAAACCAGCAGATGGATGAGGGACAAAGGATAATTACACGGTTTCTTTTGAGACAACAGAGTGAGCTTCATAGACAACATTCACACAGTATGTTAATATATTCCTTTGTGCAGGAAGGCATGAGTGTGATTAAGGATTTTACCCTCGCACCTTGACTTCTCTCTTTCATGTTCCTCAGCTCGTTGCTTGTTGGTCTCGTTCAGATGTTTTTTAATCTGATCTCCGCTCACATGGGTTTCCACCAGAGCCAAGACGGAGACCTCAATTTCACCTGCACTGAAAAGATGACTGAGAGCTGTCACCTTTGCTCGACACTAACAGAGCATTCATTTGCTTTCAACACTGAAAAGAAGCCTGTGTGTGGCTCTCTTGTGCCAACATGAAAAGATGAAAGAAAATGTGCTTTAGTTTGCTTTGTATAGGATGAGTCTTTGTCAGAAGGAAAAGGGATTTACAGCAGGAGGCTGGATCTCCCTCATACCCCTAGAAAGTTACAGATGGTGGTTTGAGCTGAAAAATTCCCTTAAATAACGTAGAGGTGGGTGCCATATGTAAGAAATTTAATGTAACTCAGTAGTTTAACAGAAATTGAAAAGTTTATGAATCATTTTATTTGCAGCAGAATGTGTTACACGTTTATTGCTGCGTTTTATATGCATGCTTCTGCAGCTGCTGCCACAAAGCATCACTATGATTACAGTGAACAGCAATAGACCAAAGGGATGTTTTCCTTGAGCAGGTTACATCAAATGGAGGGATGGATTATAGAAACATACGGACACAGTAGTGATATTGCATCAACAGAGTTTGGCTTTAACTTTCACTGTATGTGATGAAAGCAGCCGCAGCACTGATCCCATAGATATATGAAGGAGAATACTAAATAAGTATTTTGGGTACATAAAGATTGCTGACAGAGGATTGCCACAATTACATTTGATGAGTTATTAATTTATTATTAATTTAGGGTTCAAGTTAAGTACTCCACAGCTACTAAAAACCTTGAATCAAAAATGAAACATTTCCTTCAGCTTGAAAAGTACTAAACCTGCTTTTTGCAAACGTCTTGGACTAATCTGTTACAGCTTTGTAGCTCATCTCCTGTCACATAATAACCAAAATAAATACAAATGACCTAGCATAGATGGCAAGCTGCTCGGTCAGATCAATCTCGCTAGTTTTTGGCTCCTACAAGTATCGCTGCAGCCTGTTGTGTGTCCAGTTCATTAACTGTGTAAATACTCAAAGTCAAAAAGAGGTCCATAGTAGAGTGATAAGGCCTGTAGCAATTATCTGACCATCACGTGATACAATTTTACTTCTCCAAAAACACTGTATGAGTGCCCCCAACTCCCCAAAGTTATGTAAACTGAATTAATCAAAAAATATGTTGGAATGCCCTACCAGTAGGAGCCAGTAGGGCATTCCAACATTCAGCATGCTGAGGTGAATGAATCTTCATCAGTGCAGACAGAGTATCTGCATAATGTATTTGAAGGATAAGTAATGTTATCTTGGCATTGCTGCAATACCTGTGTAGCATTTATGTAAATTTTACAACAGTGAACCATCTGTGCTGGAACCAGCCTCATGTCTAGGTGTAGGACACTGATGCATTGCTAGCTTTTAATAACAGCTGAAATCTCACACATATGAATGACCTGTTACTATTAATCCCTCAGTGTTGATTATTTTATTTTCCTATATGTGTTGCATATTTTTAATATCCTTTTTTCTTTTAGTTTGTTTTACACTGTGTTTTCTTGCTACTTCTCTTGTTCCTTCTTTTGTTTACAGCATAATCTTGGTTTATTTTTACTTTTAATCTTAATTTGCCTCTATTTTGATTAAATTTTGTTGCAATGTGAGTTCATTTTTATTCCTTGATTTTGCCTTGTTTAACAAATTAAGTTTCATGTATGTTAAATAAATAAAGTTGAGTTGAATTGGAGCATATGAGCAATAAATATGGCATTTCTAACTTTCAATGCTCTCAACAAAATGTTGAAAAATATCTAAATAATGTGTCACAGCCTGGTTTAGATGGAGATCATGAGATTATGATGCTACAGAGTCAGATGTGATGTTGGAACTAATTGTACTTGAAAGCAAGTATCTTCATCTGCCATAGAAACACATCTATGTCATAAGAGTTTAAATATGTATAAGATCTATACATTCCTTTAAAGAACAAATTAACCTAAAGAGCTTTAATTGTTTTTCACATTCTTTATCTTCTTCTAACATGAAGAACTATTAATGTTGTTATCAAATATATCTATATACAGAAATTAGCAATTTTTTGACATAAAGTTCAAAAAATAACACTTCTGGTAGTTGTTGTATGTTGTGTCATGCAACATCTGCTATCATTTACCACAACAGAATGGAAAAGGTTTTGTATTTGTTTGCCACTAGGTCCATAAATACTCAACATTTTTAATAAAAAGTTTTTTTTGTGAAGTTCCTTTTCTACTTTCATCTAAAACCTAAAAATGGAAATAAAATTGTGGTTCTTTAACTGTAAAACATATAAGTCCTATATAGTTTGTACTCATAAAACTGGATAACGTCCTGTTTTCCAAAGCGTCATTTAGATTTTCGATCTGGACGTATAATATTCACAAATAATGTTAGTAGTTTTTAGTATGGTGCTTAGATGAGATTTTCTAGTTTATCCCCAGCCAATCATAATTGTTTGATTCCAGTCACTAGTTAATTTCTTAGTGCGTTTCTAGTTGTTCCTACATTTCTTCCTGCTTGGTCACTTATTTTCTTTAAATACTGATGTTGCTGCCTCTCGCAACAGAAAGTCTGGCGATGTGGAGATTCCAGGGTGCTTCTTCACCGCCTACTTGGATTTCGCTACAAGCTGGGCAAGAGGACGAAGTGTTGGGGCTGCAGGAGCGTTACTTGCTCTTGGGTTTGGAGACTTCTGGCTGTTTGCCACCTTCAGCATGGAATAGTCATGTTGAAACCAGAGCAACAGAAAAGTAAAAGTTAATACAGGTCCTTCTCAAAATATTAGCATATTGTGATAAAGTTCATTATTTTCCATAATGTCATGATGAAAATTTAACATTCATATATTTTAGATTCATTGCACACTAACTGAAATATTTCAGGTCTTTTATTGTCTTAATACGGATGATTTTGGCATACAGCTCATGAAAACCCAAAATTCCTATCTCACAAAATTAGCATATCATTAAAAGGGTCTCTAAACGAGCTATGAACCTAATCATCTGAATCAACGAGTTAACTCTAAACACCTGCAAAAGATTCCTGAGGCCTTTAAAACTCCCAGCCTGGTTCATCACTCAAAACCCCAATCATGGGTAAGACTGCCGACCTGACTGCTGTCCAGAAGGCCACTATTGACATCCTCAAGCAAGAGGGTAAGACACAGAAAGAAATTTCTGAACGAATAGGCTGTTCCCAGAGTGCTGTATCAAGGCACCTCAGTGGGAAGTCTGTGGGAAGGAAAAAGTGTGGCAGAAAACGCTGCACAACGAGAAGAGGTGACCAGACCCTGAGGAAGATTGTGGAGAAGGGCCGATTCCAGACCTTGGGGGACCTGCGGAAGCAGTGGACTGAGTCTGGAGTAGAAGCATCCAGAGCCACCGTGCACAGGCGTGTGCAGGAAATGGGCTACAGGTGCCGCATTCCCCAGTCCTGGGCTACAGAGAAGCAGCACTGGACTGTTGCTCAGTGGTCCAAAGTACTTTTTTCGGATGAAAGCAAATTCTGCATGTCATTCGGAAATCAAGGTGCCAGAGTCTGGAGGAAGACTGGGGAGAAGGAAATGCCAAAATGCCAGAAGTCCAGTGTCAAGTACCCACAGTCAGTGATGGTCTGGGGTGCCGTGTCAGCTGCTGGTGTTGGTCCACTGTGTTTTATCAAGTGCAGGGTCAATGCAGCTAGCTATCAGGAGATTTTGGAGCACTTCATGCTTCCATCTGCTGAAAAGCTTTATGGAGATGAAGATTTCATTTTTCAGCACGACCTGGCACCTGCTCACAGTGCCAAAACCACTGGTAAATGGTTTACTGACCATGGTATCACTGTGCTCAATTGGCCTGCCAACTCTCCTGACCTGAACCCCATAGAGAATCTGTGGGATATTGTGAAGAGAACGTTGAGAGACTCAAGACCCAACACTCTGGATGAGCTAAAGGCCGCTATCGAAGCATCCTGGGCCTCCATAAGACCTCAGCAGTGCCACAGGCTGATTGCCTCCATGCCACGCCGCATTGAAGCAGTCATTTCTGCAAAAGGATTCCCGACCAAGTATTGAGTGCATAACTGTACATGATTATTTGAAGGTTGACGTTTTTTGTATTAAAAACACTTTTCTTTTATTGGTTGGATGAAATATGCTAATTTTGTGAGATAGGAATTTTGGGTTTTCATGAGCTGTATGCCAAAATCATCCGTATTAAGACAATAAAAGACCTGAAATATTTCAGTTAGTGTGCAATGAATCTAAAATATATGAATGTTACATTTTCATCATTACATTATAGAAAATAATGAACTTTATCACAATATGCTAATTTTTTGAGAAGGACCTGTATTATGTCTTCATAATATTTTGAATGATACAGTTAAAAGGGATACGTTCATGATCATAAGCATTGTTTCTGTCTTATTTCTGAGCATTTCTCTATGTTGTTATGCAGGTGACTCTAAAGAGGGACTGATGCTATGCGGTGCTGCAGTTTCAGTTTAAATCTTAGGGGAATTTTGCTAATCATCTTGTAAACAACCAGGAAAAAGATTATAGGGTTCTCCATCTACCTGCCTATTTACCTTCCAGTCTGCCAGTGATTCACTCCCTCTTTATCAGTGATCGCTCAGTTTTGAAACGCTGATTGTCTCAAAAAGGGTTTCTGCATTTTGCTGTACAGCTGTGTAATGGCTAAACGATTGCTCAGTTTGCTTCATTTCCCCCACTGCATATATCTTTGAGCTGGAAACCACAGGTGCCCTTTCAGGTAATCCATTTTCTTGTCTCATATTTGCATATATGCATAATGCATGGAAAAATGGCATCCCTAGGAGAGGATCCAATGAGAGAAGACTATTTTTAGTGTGCACCTGGCATCAGTACAGCCTTTCTTGATATCTCAGGTTCAATTATAAAGGTTTTGTGCCAGCAAGGAAGACTGAGGAGTGGCGGCTGCGATTGGATGCTTAATGCCCTCATGGATTACATACCATGCTTTTTGTTTATGAAAGTTGAAAATAATCCCTCAAAATAGAACCGAACCAGGCAAGTGAAAATATGAACATACTTTTAAACACAGCATCACTCAGTCAAGGCTTTCATCTTTTCTTTATGTCAAAGGAGTAAAATGTGGACGAAGAAGCATTAATCTCAAACACAACAGAAGGAAGAAAATAAAAACATACAGATGAAAAGAAATTGTCCCATTTTTCATTCAGATTTGTGTCTGTCGTTCTGAGGCTCTGTCTAGGTCTGTTCTCCAGGACTTGGGCCTTCCTCCTCCTATCAGTCACATGCAGCTCGCTGAGCTCTGCAGGCACAAATTTATATTGTCAAACTCAATAATGACAGTAAGCATATTGAATTCTTAAAGCTTGTTCCACACTTTCACCAAAGTCTGCAGATTAAATTGTATTGCAAGAGTAAAGACAAGTCAAGTTTACATGGCTGAGAAGTTTATCCTTCTTTTATCTTATTGCTGTCCCTGTTACTTATTGTTTCACTTTGTCTGTTTGCTTGACATTTATATGAAATAACTGTTTCTCTCAGTAGAGGAAATTCAGGTAAGCCTTAATATTACTGCAAATAATATTAATGTGCATGAGGCCCAAGTCTTTTCCTATACCCATGTCTGCTTTTAGCTAGAGGCACATGATTTGTGAAGAGAAGAAAGGCAGCTTCTGTTTGAAGGACATTATCTGAATATAACTGGATTTTGCTTCTAGGTCTGCAGTGCACAGATTTCTCTCCAGATGCAGAACCTGGCAAAAGTATTCATACCCTTTTTACTCTGACAAATGCTGTCAAGTTCCAATCACAAACTTCTGTGTATTGTATTAGGATTTTATGTAACACAAAGTAACATATCAGCACAAAAATATTAATAAAAAACATTGTGGTTTGTGGTTGTAATGGGAAAAAGGTTAGTGGCACAGTGCTGGCTAATAGTTTTGCTTTAAATTTATTACTTGTAATCAAAGCATGGAGGCTATATTGCTTTGTGCCTAAAGTTGCATTTGCAAGAAGTCCTGTGTTTCTTTGTTCAGAAATCTGTATGCAGGTGACTTAGTGTGAGGTGTCTGCAAGTCTATCGCGGCAGGATGGGACAGAGAAAGATCGCTATCTCTTTGATGGATTGCAGAGTGGAGGCGATTTAAAATATTATTACAACACAGTTTCTGGCTTGCTACAGGGTGCTGGCTAACATATTGCTCCTCTTGTGTGTTGAGTCCTTGTCTGCTTCAGTTTAAAATTAAGCAACAATTCTGACACAAGGCAACTGCAGGGATTTGTGTGTGTAAACTAGTTTTGTGGAAAACGGGAGCAACAAAATAGCACTGATCTCTGTTCCTGTGCACTAATGCTGCAGCATCCTCAACTTCCTTCGTTTTTCAAAGACCAGTTTGGTTATGCAATTGAAGGACAAAAAGTGATAGCGCAGCAAAACAACAGTCCCAGTTTAATTCGCGTCTAATGACAGTGCTGCTAAGTGGACCCCTGCCTCTGGAGGTGTAGGACAGGAAAAACCTCATTAACTTTTTTGTGTATCTCCTTTTCTCCCTTCAGAGAACATCCCAGGCTTATCTGTTGAGTGATTAGATGTGCAATGAAGAAAATTTTTTGTACACATGTAACGTACCAAAAGCCCAGCAGGAATGTCCCCAAGGGAGATGCAAATGATCCAGTTTTTCTGTGCGTAAGTGGTGGGAGAGAGAGAAGGAGACAGGACTGTGAATGGTGGAAGCATTACAGAAACAATGGCTCTAAAAAAACATATTCCTCTCTATATATTGTGTGTGTGTGTGTGTGTGTGTGTGTGTGTGTGTGTGTGTGTGTGTGTGTGTGTGTGTGTGTGTACTTTGTATTTTTACTTTTCTCCTCTAAGGTCAATAACTCAGCAGCCATGACATAAATGATTTATGCTTGGCATCATCTGAAAATGTTGGTTTCAGCATAGACCATGTATTGATCGTTTGCTATTGACTGAAGAGCAAGGTGTCAGATTCAGTTGAGGAAACATGAGGCTTCTGTATTAATGTGGTTTTGTTTTCTGCTCATTAGGCCCATCCTCAATCTTCTCTGCTGCTGATTCTGTTGTTGTCAAGAACATACAAGTGGTCTGACTTTATACAATGCTGTGAAATGTTTTTCCCATTTAGAGATTTTTTTTTTCTTATTTCAAAGTGTTACAAAAAAGCTAATATTTGTGAGGGAGCAAATACTTTTTACAGCCATTCCTTGTTTTTATCTCTGAACATATGATTTGCCTACGTTTTGCCCCTTAATAGCGGCGTCAAGTTTTAAACAGCCCTTCTTGTCACTAGGATAATTTTTTTCACTCAATTGTGCATTTGGTTTTTTTGTCATCATTTGCCCTTGGTTATTGTTGTTAGCTTCTCTATTCTATGACATAAAAATGCATTTTTGTTCTTTTTTGTTTTTAAAGCATTTCTCTGAAAATTTATGTTGCCTCAACCAAAAAACAAGGATCTACGCGTTTCTTCTCCAACACACAATAACATGAATATCTCATTACCAAACCTCTGCAGAGCTGCTGCATGACTGAATGCTGATGAGGGAATTCAGCCATTTGATTCAGGTGTGTTTGAGAAAGGACACATCGAAAAGCTACAAGATAGTACCTCTGAGGAATAGACTTGGGTACCCCTGATATAAACTAAACCACATTTATGTTACAAAATGCAGCAGTTTATGCTGCTGATAAGGTTTAAAGTTTTCATCTTTTATCACATTACACCCATAAAATTCAGTCTGTTTGACTAACACAAGACTAACACAAGATGGTGAATAGTTATGAAGTGGAAGGGAAGATATACATGAATCTTAAATATTTTAATAAATATAAATTGGAGTGTGTTCATTTGTATTCTGTTCCACTTGGGTCAATACTCTGTAGGGGGCCGCAGGTCTTTTTGGGTTTGTCTTCAACAGCTTTGAATGTATACAGACTGAAAGTTTTGCCCATTCGTCTTTGCAAAACAGCTCAAATTCAGTCAGATTGGATGAAGAACATCTGTGAACATCAGTTTTTAAGTTCTGCCACAGATTCTGAGTTTGATTTAAATCTGGACTTTGACTAGGCTGTTGTAACTGATAAAAATGATTTGGTCTAAACCAGTAGTGTCCAAAGTCAGTTCTCAAGGCCCGTTACCCGGAATGTTATCCTAATTCAATGCACATGATTTAAATTAAAGATTCCTTGGTGAAGCTCTGATAAGGTAATTCAGCTATTTGAATTTGCTGAGTTGGGGCAAAGACATATCTAAACTTTACATGGAAATTTAAAGTTTGACTGTAACACCTCAATCTGCTAAACCATCCATTGTATCTCTGGCTGTATGTTCAGGGTGGTTCTCCTGCTGGAAGGTGAACCTCCACCTCAGTCTCAGGTCTTCTGCAGCCTCCAACAGGTTTTCTTCCAAGTTTCTTTTGGATTTAGCTTCATCCATCTTCCCAGTTCTGATAAATGAAAACATTTACATAGCATGATGCTGCCAATACTATGTTTAACCATGAAAATGGTGTGTCCAGGGTTTCTTTTGCATGTTCACCATGCAGAAGACACTTTAATCTTATCAGAGCACCTTCCTCCACATGTTTGCTGTGTCGCCTGTGTGGCTCGTGACAAAACAAAAACAGAACTTCTTTTGGCTTTTTTTCCAACAACGTCTTTCTTCTTGTCATTCTTTCATTAAGGCCAGATTTGTGGAGATTTTGGTTGTGCAAACTAATAGTTGTTGTGGACACATTCTGCCACCTGAGCCATGGATCTGTGGATTAGTAGGTCAGCAGGTGGTTCATCCTCTCTCCATGTCCAGATGATGTATTGAACAGAGCTCTGAGAGATGTTCAAAGCTTGGGATATTATTTTAGAACCCAACCCTGCTTTAAACGTCTCCACAACATTCTCTGTGACCTGTCTGCTGGGATCCGTGGTCTCCATAATGTTGGTTGTTCTCTGATGTTCTCTAACGAACCTCTGAGGCCACAAACAGAACAGCTGCAGTCAGACTCAGATGTAATTAGACACAGATGGACTCTGACAATAATGTGACAATTATTATCACATTGGATTATGTTTAGGGGTATCAGAGTAAAGGGGCTACATTTATCAGACTTCTATCTGTGAATAATTGCTGAAAATGTTCCCCCTCTTCAGAAATGTGCACTTTGTGTTGGTCTGTCACGTAAAATCCAAAGAAAAGGCAATGATGTTTTAATATTCTCACCAGGTACTCCGGCTTCCTCCCACAGTCCAAAGACATGCCTGTTAGGTTAATTGGTAACTGTAAATTGCCCTTAGGTGTATGAATGAGTGTGTGCTTGGTTGTTTGTGTGTTGCTCTGCGATGGACTGGTGACCTGTCCAGGGTGTACCCCGCCTCTCGCCCATAGACTGCTGGAGATAGGCACCAGCTCCCCCGCGACCCACTATGGAATAAGCGGTAGAAAATGACTGACTGAGTGACTGTTTTAATATTATTGTGAAAAGATTAGGAAATGTTTAAAGGGTATGATTACTTTTGAACATATTCATTAGTGGCTAATGGGAGAGAGGGGCAGGGTAGACCTTGAACCAGTCACTATAGCGACAGTGAGGCACAAAACAGAACCATGCCCCAGAACCACAAACACACAAATTACCTGAGGGCAGGTAGAGTCAGTTAACTCAACATGAATGTTTTGAGCATTGGGAAGAAGACAGAAAACCTGCAGAGAACATGCACACTCCACCGAGAAAGGCCCCAGTAAGGATTTGAAGTCAACACCAAGTCCAACCGTGTTAACAACTGCACCATTGTGCATCTCACCTGCACAGTGTAATTGACTGAATATTGACGGAATACTGTTAAACAGCTGACAGATATAACTGCAGCGGAGCAAAAATTTTGTATATTTCAATTTAATTTAATATCCAACACAGTGAAAATTCAAATGCAAATTGTGTTTTCTTTGCATGTTTGCCAGAGTTTCTTCTAAGCTCTAAATACTGATAATTTGGTGGTGATGATTTTTAGTACTCCAGATGGACTTTGCAGTTGTGTGTTTCTGTACGCCTGTCTGCTGGCCTGCAGTTGGTGGGTGTGTGTGTGTGTGTGTGTGTGTGTGTGTGTGTGTGTGTGTGTGTGTGTGTGTGTGTGTGTGTGTGTGTGTGTAAATGAAACTATTAAGGATTGTGATCCTGTTTTTTATTGACTAGGCTGTTCTAAGAAGCCGTGCTTATCACAACCCCTCAGGGCACCTATGTTAATCCCCGGGAAAAGATGACATCAAATGGAAGCAGAGCAAAGGATTATGGGGGATGTTGTGGAGCATGATCAGTTGCTACTGACAACTGGATGGAGGGGAAGGAATCCTCCCCAGGTATAACCAAAGAAACCCCTGAAATAATAAGAAATGGGATAAGAACACACACACAGACACACACACAATGTGTGTATTAACCATTAGAACTCAGATGGAAGATGCAACACAACCATCCACTGCATTAATTTTTATCAGACTAGCTCATATAAGGTTAATGTTTCCTACAGAATTTTACACTCCTTGGGTAAATCATCTGCTGGATTTTCATATAATTAGATGCAACTAATAATGCACAAACAAAAGGAAACTTTTGGGGGCTTTTCATACATGCATCAAACACTGTATACAGTGCTGTGCAAAAGTCTGGAGTCAAACGTTTCTTCCAAGCATTTCTTTTGATGGTGAAGTGATGCTGAGTTGCAGAGCATCAGAGAAAGATTTCGTTTTCATCACACTTTCGTATTTACAGCCTTATTCAATAATTAAATAAACATATGTTCCCTTAAAGTGCTGCATACATTACCACATAATGACAAAGTGAAGAAAGTTAGTGTTGGGGAAATGTATATAAGTTATCATTGTTTAGTTTAAACTAGGTTTATGTTTTAAGTTCTACTCTGGTTAAGATGATTCCTGTGATTGTTTTTTAGTGTGTAAAAGGGAGTGGAGAGTTAAGGAATGTGGTCTGGAGTGGATCAATCCCTGGACATGACATGCTTATACCATATATGGGAATGACCACTCTTCTAAGTTGAAATCTCTGTAAGAATTGGCTAAACTGATTCCCGCTTTTTACTTGAAAGAATGTGAGTTGTAAATAAAAGGCTGGTGCAAGGACTTCTTCCTTTGTGAGAAGGAAGTCGCTGTTCTGCAGAGGACTGTCTCTCCCTTGCAAGTCAAACTTATTTGGTTCATTTGTGTCTTCTTTTGCACTGATCTGTAATTATCAGCTTTCTAACTCTAACATTTCTTTTGTCCATCGAGCCGGATCGCTAGAAATCTGCCGCCCCGGAACCCAGCGGTGCGTGTGGGGTTCCAGTCTGCGCAGCCTTCAGAACGTCTGGAGAACAAAAACTCCTGCACAGTGAATTCTGTGTTGGTAACCGTCGAATCGACCGAGGGCCACCGAGGGTGGATCACCGAGGGTGGATCAACGCGTTCTGACAAACATTGTTAACGAACGCACAGGTGAGACGAAACCAACTTGGTATATTAAAAGGAATACGCAAACCGGTATGCTTGGTGTTAGCGCTATATGAATACGCGAGCCGGTAGGGTAGGGTAGGGTAAGTTTATTTATATAGCGCTTTTCAGCAACGAGACACTCAAAGCGCTGTACATGCAAGTACAATACAATCACAAAGCAAATAAACACATATACAGACACAGAAAAACAAATCAAATGATAAAATCAAACAACAGAGGTAATTTAAAAAAGTAAAATAAAATAAAGAGAATAGAATGATGGACAAGAAAATGAAAGGAAAATTTGACTGAAAACGCAACTAATCATGCCTAAATGGCCCAGTCAAAGGCCACTCTAAACAAATATGTTTTTAATCTTGATTTAAAGCAACTTAGGGTTTTGGCACTTTTACAGTTTTCTGGCAGTTTATTCCAGATTAGTGGAGCATAAGATCTAAAAGCTGTTTCTCATGTTTGGTTCTGGTTCTGGTTCTGCAGAGTAGATTTGAGCCAGAAGACGTGAGAGGTCTGGGTGGTTGATCCACTGACAACAAGTCTGTAATGTATTTTGGTGCTAAGCCATTCAGTGATTTATAGACTAAAAGAAGTATTTGTGTGCTAACTTTCAAACGCTCTTCCTTTGGTCCAAAGATTATTACTTCAGTTTTGTTTTGATTCAGCTGAAGAAAATTTAGGCCCATCCAAGCATTGATTTCTTCTAAGCATTTACCCAGCACTTGAATGGGTTCATGGTCACCTGGTGACATCGTAACGTATAGCTGTGTGTCGTCTGCATAGTTATGATAACTTACGTTGTTGTTTATTAAAATCTGAGTTAGGGGGAGCATGGACAATGAAACTGAAACACCTGTCATTTTAGTGTGGGAGGTTTCATGGCTAAATTGGACCAACCTGGTAGCCAGTCTTCATTGATTGCACATTGCACCAGTAAGAGCAGAGTATGAAGGTTCAATTAGCAGGGTAAGAGCACAGTTTTGCTCAAAATATTGAAATGCACACAACATTATGGGTGACATACCAGAGTTCAAAAGAGGACAAATTGTTGGTGCACGTCTTGCTGGCGCATTTGTGACCAAGACAGCAAGTCTTTGTGATGTATCAAGAGCCACGGTATCCAGGGTAATGTCAGCATACCACCAAGAAGGACGAACCACATCCAACAGGATTAAGTGTGGACGCAAGAGGAAGGAAGTAAGTAAGTAAAATTTTATTTATATAGCACCTCTCAAGACACAGATCACAAAGTGCTTCACAACACTAATACAAAGTACAATTGGAATAATATATTTATAAATGTAGCTGTAAGCTGTCTGAAAGGGATGTTCGGGTGCTAACCCGGATTGTATCCAAAAAACATAAAACCACGGCTGCCCAAAACACAGCAGAATTAAATGTGCACCTCAACTCTCCTGTTTCCACCAGAACTGTCCGTCGGGAGCTCCACAGGTTCAATATACACAGCCGGGCTGCTATAGCCAAACCTTTGGTCACTCATGCCAATGCCAAACGTCGGTTTCAATGGTGCAAGGAGTGCAAATCTTGGGTTGTGGACAATGTGAAACATGTATTGTTCTCTGATGAGTCCACCTTTACTGTTTTCCCCACATCCGGGAGAGTTACAGTGTGGAGAAGCCCCAAAGAAGCGTACCACCCAGACTGTTGCATGCCCAGAGTGAAGCATGGGGTTGGATCAGTGACGGTTTGGGCTGCCATATCATGGCATTCCCTTGGCCCAATACTTGTGCTAGATGGGCACGTCACTGCCAAGGACTACCGAACCATTCTTGAGGACCATGTGCATCCAATGGTTCAAACATTGTATCCTGAAGGCGGTGCCGTGTATCAGGATGACAATGCACCAATACACAGCAAGACTGATGAAAGATTGGTTTGATGAACATGAAAGTGAAGTTGAACATCTCCCATGGCCTGCACAGTCACCAGATCTAAATATTATTGAGCCACTTTGGGGTGTTTTGGAGGAGCGAGTCAGGAAACGTTTTCCTCCACCAGTATCATGTAGTGACCTGACCACTATCCTGCAAGAAGAATGGCTTAAAATCCCTCTGACCACTGTGCAGGACTTGTATATGTCATTCCCAAGACGAATTGATGCTGTATTGGCCGCAAAAGGAGGCCCTACACCATACTAATAAATTATTGTGGTCTAAAACCAGGTGTTTCAGTTTCATTGTCCAACCTCTGTATGAATGTATAGTCTCCCTCAGTCTGCCAAGCTACTGCTCTGCACTTTCTATTACGCCAGTCATGTGGGTTTACACTAGATAGTCCACGTGTTACTTCATCTACTGACATAGGATATACTGAAACTGGTAACAATAAAGTAATTAGAGCACAGAGTCCCGTTACTTTTGAAGGTAATCGATCAAGCAACCTGTCGTCACCACACCACCACCAAATGTCTCCTCTAGAGACTGGTTTAAAATACTTATTTGCTTTTACAATTGTAGTACACCATACTGCAGTGAGATTCCCCAATTTATTGCCTCTCTCTGTCATATTTATACCTGTGTAGTTTCCAGTGGTGACCCGTTTATGGAATACTGATTTATCCTCATCTGCTGTAGTTACAGGAAAAGCTGAATCCCAGTGCTGACACATTTAATTAGGATTAGTTTGATTCATTACTTCCATCACACAGGGTTGTGGTATCACAGCTGGAATTATTTGTAACAAAGGCCTGGGACCCAAACACACAACACAATCTCTTTTAGTCAGGTTAGCTGCTTGCTCTACCATCAATAACCAGTTATTATTTGTTCCTGATACTCCAGTAATAACCGGGAACTTAGTCATCTGTGGTTAAGTTTCCTAACATAATTTTTACTCTCTTTGCTGTAGCCTTAGGGGAGAGAGTCGTTTCAGTTTTTACTTCACAAACAAAAAGGTCAAGGTTTGGGTCTGACCCTGAAACCCAAACCCACAGGAGAAAACCCCAACATTTTCCTCCTGATGAAACGTAGTCGGAAGGAAATAGAGAGTTATGAGTGAGGTTAATTGTTACCTGGATTGCATTATCAGCTTTATGGAGCTTAAACAACTTCTTTGATGACTAGCATAAACAGTGGTGCCCCTCTCTGGTGTCCAATTGTTTCCTTCATCAGCTACCATGATGGACCATGAGGTGTCTCTTCTGTCATTATAATCCTGTCCTTTCCTTCCTCGTTTGGTCAAGCTAATGAGTGGGATCAGCACCACAGCTATGGTTTTAGATTTCACGCACACTTGAATACCATAAGTATAAGAAGTTTGTTTAGTGCACATAGTTAGGTTATCTTGCCTTCCTTGATTTAACGCTACTTGTTTCATATGACTCATAACAGATGTTGTTATATTCTAATTCATCTTGACTGGTTCCCAGAAGTACCAGAAAAATAAGAAAATCAATATGAGAAAAAATATAAATACCCAGCAACGGAAAGCATTGTTCATCCATCTAAAAGTCATTTTGGCTGAAATTTTAACTCCTCTAAATGGTTCCAGTGTCTTAATTTTCTTCACTAACTTTCGGATCTCTCCAGCCTCTAAATGTCTGGGTCCACCCTATTATCAGTCTGTAAATCACTTCCCCTGGCGGAGCTTTCAACTGAAATGATCTTTTTACAATGTGTAAGGTGAATCCAGGTTGATCTCTCAGCTATTTTTACTGCTGTAGGAGTGGTTAATAATACCTAATATGGGTCCTCCCACTTAGGTGAATACCAAAGCTTCTTCTTTACACTCCTTATTAACACCCAGTCTCCTGGTTCCACTAGTTGGTTTTCCTGCTGAGAAATAGAACATTCCTCATTAGTTTGAATTTGTTTCTGTTGGTTTTTAACATACTCCTCATATAATCAGCTAGGTTGGCTTCTTCATCTAACTCCCACGGATTTTTAAACTGTGGTAATCTGTATGGTCTTCCAAATAACGTTTCATAGGGTGTTAACCCCGAGGTGCTTGTAATGTTTAGTTGGAAATAGTTCTATCCATTTAGAAAATGCATCAATAATGACTAAACAGAACCTTTTCCCTTCACTGTGGTTTAACTCAATAAAATCCATATGAATTGTTTGGAAAGGGGTATTTAGGTTTTGGAAATTGTTCCCTTCGTGGTCTTAAATACCCTTGTGGATAACGTTTTACACATGTTAAACATGTTCTACAAAAAAAAATTTAATAAGAATTAAGAATTAAATCCATATGTTATATAATAATAATATATCTGTCCTACCATACCCCCTGTTGAGACATTGTGAAACACGATGGCTCAATATTGCTGCCTATTTATAAACGTTCTTTGGTAGGACAGGTTTATTATCTGGTCAAATATAGATTTAATCTTTTAATGCAGCTTCATGTTTTTTCCACATTGCTATCTCCTGTGGTGGACTTTGTTGTAGCATTTCTTTTAACACTGTATCTTTCATCACTACTGCATATCCTGTTTGTGTCTTCCCTCTCTCATCTTTTTTGGAGAAATCATTCACATAAACTATTTTGTGATCCTGCAAATCATTTCTAGTTTTTGCTTGTTTTTCTGCTAATTCTTGACAATCATGTTGAATTCCATCTTCAGGTGTGGGTAACAATGTTGCTGAGTTTAAAGTGGTGCACCTTTCTATAGTTAAGTGTGGTTGTGACAGTAAGGTTGACATGCAGGACAAATGTCTAGCAGGTGATAGAAAGGTCATATTCGTCTGCAGTAATAATGCTGAAACTGCATGGGGAACTCTTAAGGTTAAAGGGTGAAATAACACTATTGTAGCACTAACTTCAACTGCCATTGAGGCTGCAATTACAGCTCTCACACAATATGGTTGCGCACACGCAACACTATCTAGTTTTGAAGAAAACTAGGCTATTGGTTTTCATTTTATCTCCATGTTGTTGAACCAGAACTGAAGTCATAAAACGTCCTTTGCAATCTAGCATCTGAACAAACGGTTTACTATAATCTGGTAATGCTAAAGCAGTACTGGAAACTAGAACTTGTTTTATGTTGGTAAATGCTTCTTCAGCTTCCACACTCCATTTCAGTTCAGACGTCATTTTCAGCTCTTCCTCATACATCAGTAGGGTCTTTTGACCATAACTTATCAGGGACTTCACTCAAGAACTGTTCCTCCTGTTCAGTAAGGAATATTTCTCAATGTTGCTTTGTATGCAAACGTATCCCTTCCTGCACTGTCACTGTCCAGAATAATGGCTTCCTAATTAATCCTGTGGATGCACTGATTTCTGTATTCATTGTTGTTGCAAACCAGTCTGTGGCATCTTTTCCCCTCTGCACTATTCTTCCCATATCCTGCCACTTGAGTTTTTTATCCTTGAATAAAGATATGTGTGGAGGTGTCCACATGTTGCAGAGCTTCCTAGTGTCTTCTGCTAACATTACTTCAGCAACTGACGTACTCTTCCCATCTGTATAAACATAAGTTACCAGACTTTGGTAGTGGTTACTTTAGTTAATGCTTCTCCATAAGTTTTATCTGGTCCAGGAGTATTTTTATACCACATGGTAATATGTAGATCATCTGGTGTCATCTGATCTTGTAGTCGAGTAATGACATTTCTTCCTTCTGTTAATAAAGCTGTCCCTACGTCTAGGGGTGGCTTATTTGGAACATCCAGTGAATAGTGGTAATAAGGTGGTCTCACTCCTTTTAACATGAAATAATCTCCTTGGCTGAGTTCTGCTTTTCTCTTTACTACAATATGTTCTTCTGAGGTTGGAATCAATGCTAACCCCAGATGTAGTAATCCATCTCGTCCGAATAGATTCACCGGACACTCAGGGAACATTAGAATAGATAGCTGACATGACTGTCCATTGGGATCTCTTATCCAAACTGGTTCAGACTCACAGACTTGTGTCAATTTCCCACTAGCTGACCTTACTTTTATTTGCTGATCACTAAGTCTGGAATTTGGGATTGTTTCTCTACAGGTGGTCCTGCATGCTCTGGTATCACAAAGAAAAGTAATTGATTTTCCATTCAACAGTAAGGTAACTTCAGGTTTTATGCTATCTAGGGAGAGAAGGTCCTAGAAATTTAGGAGGACATCCTGCCCCTGTGTTTCTGGTTTTTTGTTTTTATCGGTGTCTGAGGTACTAGGAACAATTTCACTTGTTTTCTGTCCTAGTCATGCTGAATCATTATTTCTCCTCTCAGGACAGTCTCTGATCAGATGTCCTTCTTTTCCACAACACCAACACCCTGAGGTGTATTGTCTGTAATTTCCTCTGCCTACTCTTCCTCTCTGACCCCTGCAATTTTGTCCTCTGCCTCTAAATCTTCCTCTTCCTCTGTTGTTCTGATAATAAATCTGTTCTTCTTCTTCTTCTTGCTGAAAAAAGGTGTTGACTATCTTTTTTTGTTTTTTATCCTTCATTACTCTTTCTGCATGGAGGGCATGATTTACATAGTCTTCTAGATTTGCTGTGGGGAACCCTATAAAATGTCTCCTTACCCAGGTATTAATTGCATCCCTGGAACCAGCATGTAGTGCATTTTTAACTGCTGTCAATAAGCTCCCTGCTCGTTTTCATCTTCTTGTAGACCACTATGTATTTTAAACACTTTTATCAGTCTAATCCTATATTCTTCAAAAGGTTCTTCCTCTTTTGTTTCACTCTGGCTATTTCTGCGTAGTCAGCTCTGCGTCTGTATCTAACTGTAAGCCTATCGATTAATCCCCTCATTCTGTTTGTTCTGTTGTTAAAATGAGTAAAATATTTTCTAAGGTTACACAGAAAAAAACCATGTCATGCCATGAACCTCCGTGACAAACTGTATCAACATCCTCCAGCGTCTCAAAACAATAATAATAAAAAATAAGCACAAATAAAACATACATGAGGTACAGCCATGGTGGGGATGGATTTATTCACCAAAGGGACTCATTTTAGCCCATCTTATCCTGTCAAACCTCATCAGATCTTTGGTACAAAACAAAAACTTTCCACCTACTCTTTTTACTCCCCTTCTTCTGTCCTGCTGTTCTACTTTGCAAGTCCATTAAAAATTACTTCTTAGCCCTCTGACCTTTTCTGCTTTCCACAAAAACGTTCATTCTTATCTCCTGCATCACATCTCTCTCTTTTTAGTTACTTTTAACTAATAATCTACATCCTCATAACCTTTTTTGTCCATTTTTCTTAAATCACGTGTACTTTTAATGTACTTTTAATTATTGCATCCTAAAGATTAACACATTTTTTTGAGTTTAAATGACCATCATAATTATATGTGGTTATCCATTTATCTAAATATTTTAATTTTAATATTTTAATTTGATCCTGTGCTTCCATAAATTTCCAATCTTTACATTATTATTAATTTTAGTTTATTTTTACTCACCCCTTTTCCCATTTCTTTTTATTTAAATTTGGTCCAGTATCTCAATACCTAGGGTATTCTAAATGCTGGATTATTCTGCTCAGTAGGGTCACAGAAAAATCTCCATATGCGGTGGAAACAGGTGCTCAATTTTGACAGTGATATTAAAGGTTGTAAACACTTATTTACAAATTCTGTTGTTTTCTGAATTTCTAAATAATTCTAAACCTTTTTTCACTTTGTCATAGAAATGTAGAATTTATAAAGTGTGGAAAAAGTTTAGATTTTCTGCACACATTGTACATTGTATTCTGTTTTCCTTCGGTTTTAGGCTGCTTTCTCAAATATCTTCATAGCAGTCCTTGTGTTAAAAAAAGCACACAGGGGGTGCTGGTGGCTCAGTTGGTAGAGCGCACACATCATGTATAGAGGCTATAGTCAATTCTTGCCCATTTGCTGCATGTCTTACCCTTCTCTCTACACCTTCTTTCCTGACTAATTACAGCAAACTAAACGCCACTAGTGCAGCAGCAGAGCTCCTCAGGAGAGAGAACTCACACACACACACAGCCAGGGTCTGTTGGCCATGACATCTGAAAGCTTCTTTCAGCAAAATACTTTTATTACAGCTGGTAAATGTATAGTTTTATTTTTTTTATTCCAGAAAGCTTCCTCCTAGTAAAGAAAAAAATTTATTTGAACCTTGAGACACTTTGTCACCAGCAGACTGTCAGAAAAGACAAAAATTGTTCACGTCTTTGGCTAAATACATAAAAAATAACAAAACTAAAACGGTTAAACAGACAAAACACTGAATTGAAAACAGAGCTATTACAGAAAATGTAAAACAGATTATTGGATTTCCCCTGTTTCTTAATACCTCTTAAACCCAATCCCCCTTCCCAGAAATGGGGGGAAGCTCCAGATTCTTTTTTTTTTGTGTGTTTATTGCTCAAACTTCCCTTACTTAAACATAGATATGTGTGGTATCCTCTCAAACATCAGGATCTTGGCCAAAACTGATATAAACCATTTCTACAAACACCAAACATAGTTAAAACTACAAGCATTTGAATTAGAAAAAGGCAGGAAGTAAGTACACTCAAAATGGATTCACCGGGAATCTCGGCCTCTGCTTCCTGATTGGTGAGATTGATGTGAAAAACGTTTAGATAACTTTATTCTACTGGCTCTAAGGATGAAAAGGAGGGGTCATTTGTACAATTCGGCCAATCCAAACTTGAGTTATTGGCATGCGTATTGCAGGTTGTTAGTATAAACACTGAGCAGGCTGCATCGCAAGGCCCAGTCGCTACAGCTGCTTTGCACCGGACCTTCCTACCTCTGGCTGTTTATGTGCTGTGGTTTGAACCACAATGGCTTCCCGCACAAAGTTCTACACCATTGCTGAAGCTTTGGACCTAATTACAGTGGACTGCGGTACTGAAGTCTGTGCAGAGGATTCCTCATCTGAAGACCTTATTTATCCCGACAAAGTCAATGACGAGCTGGATTATGCAGTTCCGCTGCTTCAAAGGTATGTCATTTTAAGTTTATTGTGAAATACTTTTAAAGATTGATTTTCTTTTTACACTAGTGCTTCGTGATGTCTCGTAATAAATGGATTTGTAAGCCACACAGTGGAAGATAGCACTGAAATGTTTGCATCTGTAAGTAGCCCCTACACACCGACCTGCCCGGTAAACAAAGGAGCTGTCTAGTTTTATATTGCTGTTTTTTGTTTTTTTTTTTCCTTTTTCAGCATCGAGTGTGTTGTGAAAACACACATTCATTCCTAATTGTTAATGTTGTGATTTTGAATCTGAGAATATTATTTAATATTTAATACTAATATTCTAATATTTTATTAAATGATATTTCGGTCTGTTAAGGGTTGTCCTGTGAATACCATCCCAGTAAGGCGATGGTATTAGGACAAAATAGAAAGGTGTGAGACGAGCTCTGACATTATTGAACAGCATAAACTCTGCACATATATGGAATAAATTCACACAATTTCTTAAAATACAAGAATTTATTAACAAAAATAAGTCAACTCAAAGTCAAACATATTTCAATCAATAAACTCTTTACTTTGCTAAAACAATCCAACTAAACTACCAAGCAGAATGAAAGAATAATGAAGACTAATGGACTATGTACAATATAAACAAGTTGATTAAAGATGATTGAAATTATGACCAAAAGAGTGATGCAACATTACCATGCAATGTTTATGTTTGAGAACCAAGGATTATCTTGAAGAATCTGGAAATGAAGTTAAGTTAGTTTTGGAACCAACTTAGAAAATAATCAGCATACCTTTAGAAAAACATTCACAATACAAGATCAGATAAAATATTATTTTATTAAAATAAAACAAAAAAGCTGATAGCTTCGCACCAGAATCAAACACACACCTTTAAAAATACCGTTAATAAAAGGGTTAAAATGCATGAGCGCGGACAGCGCGTTATGGCAGATCTTCTGTGTTTAAAATCACCCTTTAAATAAAGTTTGTCTTAACTTTAAAAACACACACGCAGATATTCTGCTAGCACCAAGATAGCAGAGTTCAACACAAACAAACCAAACTTCATAAAATGAAAAACGTTTAGATCATTTCATTCTAAATCTTTCTCTGCCCAAACACCTAACCTCACGTAGTAAGGAAACGTTGTCCAGGCCGGCGAAGTTTGAATAAAAGGTCCACAGTCAACAAAAGGTTAGCTTCCAGCTAACCTCCGGAGCAGTGGCTTGGTGGCCTGTTCTGTCCGCTGACCACACTGCACGTTACCATGGTGATGCGGTCTCTGCTGTCTTCCTTCCAGACTGGGAGACCGTGTATCTGCAGAGACTTCTCTGGAACACCGTTTGCTTCTGCAGGCCTCAGAGAGAAAGTAAGCAATGCTTATACCTTAATTTACCCCTTTTATGAATGAATACCGGATTCTTTCAACAGTAATTCATCAGTACTTAACTTTGCATATGATCGCGTGATCTTATGACGCCCTTGGATCCAGTTTGAAGAGTTCATGTCTTTTGCCAGCAAAGAGACATTAGCGCACTTGTCTCCTCCTATCCCAATGATCACCGGCGTGGAAGAGGCAGGATGTAGCAAGAGCGGTGCTTTTATTTGGACAGTGGCGTCACAGGAAGTCCGTAGTTACCCCGTTTCCTTGCTGTGCCGGAAGTAGGTTAATGCAGTTTATTGTGAAAGTTCCAGGAAAGTTTGTACTGGCCTTTCACGTTGTAACCATGGCTGTGGTCCCAACATTAATAAATGTACATTATTTTATTTTTAGTGATGAAGATGATGATGACCATGATTATGAGGCCTAACACCAGTCCCCAGTCATCTCACACCAGAGCTATGCGGCCTACCTCATGTCAACCTGTCCTGGAGCAGACTGCAACGTTTGTCATCGCTTAAATTTTTTGTAAAGTAACTTAGGATTTATTGTTGGATAAGTATTGAATAAGTACTTTTCATTTTAGCTTTGTTGGATAGCCATCACCAATGAAACGAAAGACAAGTTCCAAGGTTCGGTGCCGTAGGTCCGATGATGAGGAGTCAACAGTGTTGCGTGGCAAAGATGAGGCGGACAGCGATGCAGACAACATCAAATTTGCCCCAGCAAGGGAACCAGGTCCCACAGTTGACCGAAATGGTCTCCACTCTCCCTTTTCCAGCTTTTTTTCAATGTGACAGTGGTGCGTGAACTTATTGACAATATAAGTGCCATTGCTGCCAAAAAAAAGAGGCTGGCCGGAAGTTTTAATGGACACTTCTAACAGAGAAAGAATTTTATGTGTTCATGTCAGTACTTATTTTCCCTGGCCTTGTACATTTACACAATCCGTCTGATTATTGGAAGCGAGATTAGCCGTACAACTTCCAAATCCCACGTGAAAGCATGGCACGCAATAGGTTTGAGGTTATTTTATGGTCATTGCGAATCAGCCATCCAAATGAAATGAAAAGAAAAAAGGCACACCCGGACTACGATTGTCTGTGCAAAATAAAACCACTCTACTTCCACATAGTTACTGCATGCCTGGCTAATTTTCAGCTCTATAAGAACATTTGCATAGATGAAAGGATAGTGGCATCGAAGGCTAGAATTAGCATGAAACAGTTCATGAAGGCCAAGCCTACAAAGTGGGGCTATAAACTGTTTGTGCTGGCTAATTCACAAACAAGCTACACATTGAACTTTTTTTGTGTATACAGGGAAAAGAGAGCACAGCACAGGACAGGGTCTGAGTTACTCAGCTGTTGTGGATCTTTTGTCATTGTCTTTGCTTGGTAGGGGCTACGCTTTGTATGTAGACAATTTTAACACCAGCCCTGCCCATTTTGAACATCTCCACACAAAGCATATTGGGTGTTGGTTTTCCATGCACAGACAGAAATGACTTTCCAAAGAGGGCTGAGAGGGGAGATGTGCGCTGGATTCGGAAAGATAACTTACTCTTTGTAAAGTGGTTTGACACACGGGAGGTGACTTTGTGCTCCATGGTACACAAGGCATTCTCTCGCAAAACTGTGCAGCGGAAAGTGAGGAAGTCTGGGGTGTGGAAGAATGTGTCAGTACCTGTCCCTGATGCTGTTGTGGATTACAATAAATACATGGGTGGCATTCACTTGTCTGATGCAATTGTAGGCTATTACTCTGTATGTCACAAAATAATGAAGTGGTATAAGACCTTTTTCTATTTCTTTGTTGACATTGCCATTGTAAATAGCTTCATCTTGCATAGACAGCTAGCCTGCACACGGACTGGTCCTGTGTTCCAGGAGAAACTTGCACATGAAATGTTGATGTTTGCTGTCGGCTCACCTTCACCCACACTTGCACCTACCTCAACACCACACTGCATACCTTGTTACTATGGCACTGATGCAAGCAAGTCAAGAAGGTATTGCAAGAGGTGCCAGGAGGCTGGCATCCAGAAGGTTAAAACCCCAATTTATTGTACAGCCTGTAATGTCTCACTTTGTCTAACATCCAATAGAAATTGCTTCATGCTGTGGCATAATGTGATGTGGTAAGAGCCATAAAAATTTAAATGTGATTTAGTGGGTTTTACATTTTGTGTCTAAATGTCAAAGGATTGCAATGTTTTTGGCACTGGGTGTTCAATAAATGTGCTCCAGAATGATTCAACATAGCATTTTCTTGTTTTATTGAAAATTATTAAAACATAAATGTGGGTAATAAAAACTAAAACATCAAAAACAGGCTGTTTTAGACATGTAAAAGTATTGTATTAAATTTTTTTAATAAATACACCAGAAATCTCCACTTTTGCAGATGGTGCTGAATTTTGCCGAAATGCCCCATATGGTGCCAAAAGGAAAAACTTTACTTTACTAAAACCTCTGTAACTTTTGCTTTAATTTACTTCAGCTGCATGACACTTTGCATAAGTAATGTCCACAAGTGGATTTAGGGTTTTCTAAGGTCTGTAGCTTTCTTCATATATATATATATATATATATATATATATATATATATATATATATATATATATATATACTGTACAATGCAGGAACAATTCTGGCGAGGGAAGAAAATCTTAATTTATTTCTGTGTGCCATCCTCATTATCTCTGAAACAATGCTACTGTGATATGTATCCTTCTGATTGAATTTCCAGAGTGTTACCTTTAATTTGACACCATGCTTATTTAAATAGTTTGTAATTGCTGAGAAAAACTCGATTACATTTGGCAATGTAATTTTGAGCACAAACTTCACAAAAACGCCGTGGGTTTCTACAGGTTAAATAAATAACTTCTAGATATTCTTTACCTGCTGTAGATTTTTCTTGGCCCAACAAATGTGCTTTAGTCCTCCACTTGTCTTCTGTAATTGAATATTAAGTCACGTTGCACAATATGTTGTCATGGATACAAGGAATCGACCAAAAACTAGCATAAAGGCAGCGAAAAGGAAGCAAAGCGACATTGAGGGCTTTCACTGAGGATTCTTTGATCGAGCCACCGGTCATCAAAAAGAAAATGATCACGACCACTGATCCACAGTCTGTTGTTGTTCACTCAGTTACACCACTTATTATGAGGCTGCTTGCAGCAGCAGTGAATGTTAAAAATGCTGCATTTGATTGTTGAAAAAACAAAAGAAGTTATGCCACCTTTTGGCAGTGCATGTTTCCATGTTTGGGTCTGGACTAAATAAATCTGACAGATGGTAGTCACATAATATCAGCTTCACTGATGTAAACTAAAATGTGCACCACACTTTATACAGTGTTGTCTGACGTTATCAGATGTGTGTTCCTCACCAGGATTACAGGTAAAATCTTCTTACCAGTTTAACCATATACAGCAATGCCTGCAAGGATTTCTACTCCTGGGTTTGTGTTAGGTATTATTTAGTCAACTCAGAGGTAAGAACGATACAGTCATAGTTACTTGTGACAAGGGTAGCCCACTTTGCAGTGAAACTACAAAGTTTTGACACCCTATCTCTTTATTTATATACACAGTTCAACAGACAGTTCAGACAGGGTGTGTGTGTGAGACGGAAAGGAGGCTGGTTCACACAGAGATAACAATGATCTCACACACACAGGGAGGAAGGCATAGTGCAGGTGCCTTCCAACCCAAGGTTTTTACATGAGTGATAACAAGTTTTTGCACCCATCCAACAGTCCCTCCTTTTATCACAAGTAAAAACATTTAATATAAAAACGAGTAAGAAAAATACTTTGTATGAGCGAAAACCCACGGACGGTAAACAGATTATATTTTGTGGGAAATACTCATACGGCCCCGCCGCCCTCGGCGACCATTAAAAGTTAAATGTTGATTAATACTTGAAATCATAAAAATAAAATAATGATACTTGAAATCATAAAAATAAAATAATGATACTTGAAATCATAAAAATAAAAGAATAATACTTGAAATCATAAAAATAAAAGAATAATACTTGAAATCATAAAAATAAAAGAATAATACTTGAAATCATAAAAATAAAAGAATAATACTTGAAATCATAAAAATAAAAGAATTAAAAAATCTGCCCTGTTTATGTCATCATTGTACTTTTTCTCATTTCACTTAAGCAACAACTTCTTTCGATTTTCTGCTGTAAGGTCATTTTATGAAATACAATGTATGAGTACACTCAGGCTTTTGATGTGATTTATTTACAACATGTCATCATAATCGTCCCCTTCATTTTCGTGCATTTCTACCTGGTTCAGTGTTGCATATGCCACCATGAACAATACCAGAAATTCTGTAGGAATGGATGTGCGTCATGTTCTTCCGTCAGTGTTCTGAGATGGGTCCCGTCTGATGTCCATCTCTTCTGGTTCGGTATCACCTCCTGTGGATCCTGCTTTAGATAGAGAAAGAGTCCTGCTACCAGAATTAAGCTCAGGCTTATCAGTCCTGTCCACATGTTACAGAGAGCCATTTTATAATTGGGCGCAGATCAGCTGTTTTCTTCACCGGTTTGAGACGCTGGGCCATCTTTGAACCCGGACTTCCTCTGCTACCCCGTCGGTTGGTTTGGCTCCTGTAACGGCAAAACTGGCTTACAGTGGCTTTTATGGATCCAGGAAGGCCTCTCTGCTATTTTCAGAGCTGTGGGCGTTGTCAGGAGTATTTGAAACGGCCCTTTCCACCAAGGAGTGCTCCAATCCTTCCGGTGGAGTGTCTTAATCAGGACCAGGTCTCCAGGCCTCATTCTGTGGGATAGGAGCAGAGATTATCGGCAGACCACTGGACATTTGTTCTTCTTTTGTCTGCAACATTTTATTCATCCACTCAGCTAATGAAGGTTCCTGTTGTGCTTTCTCTATTTCATTCATGTCAGAGGGCAGAGAAAACGGTCTGCCATGTACCATTTCTTTGAGAATACAAATTCACATCAGCAACTTGGTGTCATGTGATCTCAGACTCAGAATATAGTGGGTGGAGTTATACAATGATGTACAGTAGGTGGCAAATGGAGTAAGACCGGTTTGATTTGGAGTTATTCTCATCCATAATTTAACCAGGGATAGGCATTCGGGTCATGGCCTCCCTGTTTCTTCCATTGTTTTCCTTAATCTTTAACTGAAACCCTAATGCATTAGAACTTAGTTCTATTAATTTATTTACAAAATGAGTTCCATTATCTGACCTTATAATCTGTGGGATACCATATGTGGGGAAAAAATATGTCACTAGGTTCATCTATTACAACTAGGCAATATTTCTTCCCCCGTGTTTGCAACAAATTATGCATGATCTGCAAAAATGATTTGCATAGTCAGAAATATTTATAGTGTAGCATTAATGCTTTACCAGATGTGACATATTCCCCCCTTGACACGTGGGTCTTCCCAATGTGTCACTGTAGCCGCTGTGTTGTATAACTTTTTTTGGGAGGATTGGTTTATCTTCTATCTGATAGATGTCATCTTTTTTCTGTGCTCCTCTCTTTAGCCAGGCCTTTATTTCTGTCTTGGGTGCTGACTGTTGGGCGTCTTTCAGCACGTCTGTGTCTATAAATAGCAGATCTGACATTTTCTCTTTAATAGGTTGAAATGAGTTAGTTCTGTCCCTGATGATGTTTTAAAACCTCTATTTTGCCAAATCTTAGCATGGTGATGTACTGATCCGAAAACGTATTGGCTGTCTGTGTATATAGTAAGTATTTGTCCCTCATGTAATTCACATGCTCTTACTACAGCATATAATTCTGCTGTTTGGGCTGAGCATGTATTGGGTAGAGATTTAGCTTCTATTATCCTATCGATGGTTGTTACTGCATAACCAACTCTATTCTTTCCATATTCATCTTTAGATGCTGAGCCATCTACAAACACAACACATGAATCTGGTAGAAGGGTTTGAGAAATGTCTTGTCTGGGTTTGGTGTCTTCTTCAACTTTTGCTTTATAAGAATGTGGTTTTCCATCTTCTGCAGTAGGTATTAGAGTACTTGGATTTAAAGGGCACATCTTTTTAGAGTTATGTTTGGCTGTGATAATAATAGCGATGTCAGTGTGATATGCCTTGCATGTAGCGTCAGGTGCTTCTCTTAATATTCCTGACTTCAACATGTCTTGTATTATTGACTTAATACCTTCTTCAGCTTCTGGCTTTAAGGGGTATTGACGGACTAATGGCCTTTTTTCAGATATTAGTTTAACCTTGTATGGTGGGAACCCCTTTATAAGCCCTACATCAGTTGATGATTGGGACCATAGTTCAGGTGGGACAGCAGCTAGGGCAGGATGCATGTTGCTCTCTTTGCTCTCAGCTAAGCCCTGTATTTGTCTCTCTGCCTCATCTAAATGTATCCTTAGATGGACTTTGACTATCCACGCCAGAATGAGCTTCCAGATTCCTGTATTAGGATCCACTTTTGACAGTGTCAGTGCTGTTCCTGCAGAGGTTTAAAGCCTCTGTTTTTCCAAATTCTTATTATTCTTTTTTATTATATTTTATAAAGTAAGTCCTTATTACATTTAAAAATGAGATCAATATTTTTGGTAGTTGCTATTATTATAAATAATGCTTGGTTTAGTTCTTATTAAAAATAAAAAATAAAAACTCACTCACTGATGAACACAAAAAAATGAAGGGCATATTATATCTTATAATCTTAGTTTATCTTACCCAGTTTTATAGATACAACATACAGTTTCAGTCAGCTTTGTATTTAGTTCAAGTAACTAAAGTTTGTTTCAATTAACTCACGTTTTCTCTATTTCAGTCCAGTCCAGTAATTCTGTTAAGGTTCATTTCATCTTATGTTAAGTTTGAGTCTAATTCAATCATTTTGAACCTGACTGGAAAAAGTCTAAACATCTGTTAAAATCTTTTTGTTTTACCATAGAGAACTGACCTAATATTATTATGGTATGTTGAGGACTCTAATTTTTACATAACATGAAACAGACATTTATTTCACAAAAACAGAAAGTCAAACACAGACATTTGGCCACATGAAAGTTTAAATAACCTGTTTGTAAAAGAATTAGGAAAAATTGAAGACAGATCTATGAACTTTCCTATGGTTATCAGTATTTTTAATACAGGTAGAACCTTTGCTATCTTTATATGATTTTTCGGAAAAGATTCTGGAAACCTTATTAAGATATAAATTTGGCAAAGATCATCAGAACATCAGATCTTTATTAGTGCTTTTAAGGTCCCTCAAAGATGCATTACAATGAAATCAGTCATTCCCATTCACACACATTCACACACTACTTACTTATTTTTCTGTCAGAGTAATTTTTATTTGCAAAAATTTGAACATAATTTGACTTCTATTATTCTTAAAATGCACATTGTTTCCTCATAACCCCTTTTGTTTCCACTAGGTCTGTTTTGAACGCTTCAATTTTTTTTTTTTTTATTCACCAAGAATCAATAAGGTGGTCTTAGTGGGTCCACCTTAAAGGTGTTATCTGTTGGGTGTCATGTTATCATTGTCTGGTCAGTGAGGTTCATAAGTCAGTCAGAACCTTGGTCATTTGTTCTGTGCACATAATGTTTCATAGATCCAGCCTATGATTAGTCAGCAAAACTTCCACCTATAGGAGAAAAATTGATTGTTAATGAATGAGCTGCATTTCCTAGGAACACTGTCTTCCTCCTGGATGAGCATCACCTGTTGAAAAACTTTCATCATTGTTTGTTTCACATATTCAATCAGATCTTTATATTATACCAGTAGGTGAAGTTGTTAGTATCTCATGTAGACTGACATATACTGTTGCATTTGGAGAAAATCTCAGATTAAATAAACATAGTTAGAGCTTCAATCCAAGTTCATTTTGTGTCTGCAGACTTTAGCCAATTTCTCTTTTCTTTTTTTTTTTTATACATAAAGATCAAGATTCAAAACATTTTCAAAAGGCAGATTGTGGCAGAATGTAGACAAAACTGCTTATTGATTGACAAAATAACATTCAAGCACACAATCACCATATTAAAAGGCTCTACTTCTAGAGAATCACTAAACTTCTGGGGTCCGGTTTTGGCCCGCGGACCTTGAGTTTGACACATGCAGGGTAGAGTTACAATTTTTTTTTTTTTCAGACCTTTCAGCAGAGACAGGCTTCTGCTGTTTGCAGAAGTTTTATCTTTGTTTTCAGGCAGCTGCATCTCTTTGTCAAGGTCGTTTCACAGAGCTGAAATTTAACTTCTCTCAAAGAGGAAAAATCAAGAATGCAAACAATCTGAGCCAAATATGGAATTATTTCCCTGTAAAATGAATCTTTTGCATTTTATCATGATATTGTTAGTAGTATAACACCATAGAATGATTTTTAAAGCACCTGTTTCTCACTAATACTTGCCTACAAAATCTTTTACTCTCAGATTACTTCTTTAACAACTCTAGTCATTGTTCACTGGGTTGTCCAGTTGGACAGTTTCCATGTTGTCCACATTGTCACCTCCTCTTTTAACTTCTTTTACCACGTCCTCTAAAACCATCTCTTAGTCTTTATAATCTAACCTGGGATGGGTGGCGGTCCGCCCCCCCCCTTTATTTGTTTTCAGTTAAGCTGAAAGTTTTTTCCTGTGCTTTTCTTAAGGCCTCAGTATTATGGCTATGTCAGTTAAAAGCTGCTCTTATTGTTGTTTTTTTAATTCATCTTTTTGTTTTAATCTGTTTATCAACTGTGAGCACTCAGGGACTGAAAAGTCCCCTTTGAAATTATAATCTGGCAAGGTTTTTTATTGTCTCTTGAATCTTTTGAATGCATAATCTCCAGTTTAAGATCCCCGTGTAGTTTTAGGATTTCAGTGATAATTAAGTTACCTGAAAATCCGTATTTTTATGCCATCGTGCACATATTTCTGTTAAATCAGAGCTTTTTCTCTGTTCTTTCCCCATTGTTCTTTGTTATTTTTCTCTTTTTAGTTTTCATTATTGCTAATTTTAGATCCCCTTGTAATTTTAAGACATCCTTTGTATCTAATTTGCCCAAAAACCCATGTTTTTTATTTTTATTCCATCTATGACAGATTATACCTGCTCCTTTTACATAGTTCTCCATAAACTTTACCTCCCCTTCTAAGTCAATTAGTTTACTTTGTTTCTTCCCCATTATGTTTTATGTTAGTTTAATTATAGTATAAATGTCCCAGATAAAAGGTCACTGGCATGAGACTTTAAGGAGAGGACATTAACACGCCCTTCTACTGCGACTAATTCGCAGCGGTGTTAATTTTCTGGAATGAAATCCGACCTGAATCTCCAAAGTCACCAGTACGTAGTTTTAATCTGGGCAAAATAAAACACAGGACCAGCAGAATCCTGCTATGATTCTATTAAAATGCTTAGTCCTCCATACACACACAACACAGTCACACAGTTAGTTTCAGGTACCTTGTAATTTTTTCTAAGTTAACTTGGTGTTATTTTATGAGCTCAATTTACTCCGTTCTTTTTACTTTTATAGCGCTTATTCTATTCCCTCGCAGGGGAATAACCCTTAGTCGTTTTATTTGGCCCCCTTCTTGGCGGGGCCCTACCTTAATTTGTCACTATTCCTTTCACGGTGGAATAAAACCATCCCAATGCAGCGTCCTTACCGGCGACGCACTACCAACGACTTTTAAGTACTTTTCTTCTTTTATTTATATAGCGCTTACTCTATTCCCTCGCAGGAGAATAATCCTCAGTCGTTTTCTTTAATCCCCTTCACGGCGGGATTGTACCAAATTTGTCACTATCCCTTTCACGGTGGAATAAAACCATCCTAATGCAGCGTCCTTACCGGCGACGCACTACCAACGACTGTTAAGTACTTTTCCTATGAACTGTATTTTAAAACTGTCTCACCTCGGAGTTGACTTCTTGGTGACTCTTTGGACCCTGTGAGAGTCACCCCGCGCAGAGGAAGGCAATAACCCACTGGCCAGGTGTGAATTCACACACACCGGGACTTTCAGCCACTCCGGCTAAAGGAGGCTGTGCAGCGGTGCTTCGCTCGACGTCAGGCTTCCCCCACGGATCCCAGAGTCACTGTTAAAGCAAAGAGAAATAAGGTTATTGAATTAATCCGGCTTCGAAGGACCAATAAATGTTAGGTATTATTTAGTCAACTCAGAGGTAAGAACGATACAGTCATAGTTACTTGTGACAAGGGTAGCCCACTTTGCAGTGAAACTACAAAGTTTTGACACCCTATCTCTTTATTTATATACACAGTTCAACAGACAGTTCAGACAGGGTGTGTGTGTGAGACGGAAAGGAGGCTGGTTCACACAGAGATAACAATGATCTCACACACACAGGGAGGAAGGCATAGTGCAGGTGCCTTCCAACCCAAGGTTTTTACATGAGTGATAACAAGTTTTTGCACCCATCCAACAGTTTGGATGGAAAAAAATAAAATTATAATGAGATGCATTAATCAATAAAACAGGAAAAGTAAGGTAGAAATTTATTAGTGTCAGCTGAAAAGTGTTGTTGCTAAGTCCCCTCCTTAACTACATGCAAATCAAGGGGCTTCAAACACCATAGAACAACATGATCTAAAATATTATAAGGTAAATATTATAAAAAGATTTTAAAAAAAAAAATCTTTGAAAGACAATGATAGAAAATAAAATCTGTGAACTTCACTGTAGGAATATAAACTCAAAGGTTGCAGATTAAACACAAGATAAAAGTGATTAAATGTTTTGTTTAAATAAAGTTAATAACAATATACAGTGAGATATGTTTGAGATAAGACACAAGACGTGAGCCTTGTCATGAAGAAAGGTTTTAGGTCTATCCATAAATAAAGTGTGTCTGCATGTTTTATTATGCTGGAAGCTTTTGTCTAAAATTCTTGCATGTATTCCTCAGCTTGAAGCAGCTGGAGCTAGAATAGGGAATTTCCAGCTGAAGCCTTCCCAAGGAAACATTAGTGTCCAGAAAAAAAACAATTTCATGGATGCTAACATGAAGATAAAAAGACAAGTGCTGGTCAAAGATCACTTCAAGATATCATACAGTTGCAGCCAAATTAATGCAGTTAAGAGAAACTGACCGATATGCTGTTGCTAACATATCAAAGAGAAGAAATAAACTACAGAACTGCTGTTTGCTAACAATGTTATGATTTGGGGTTGTTTGGTTTCAGGTTTCTTCTTATGTTTTTCACAGTTAAGGTTTTGACTCGTTCTTTTGTTATTATTCTTCTTAGATTTTGAATCATGCTTCTGTTATTTTTCTGGTCATGCTTTAGTCTTGTTCATGTTTTGTCAAGTTTGGTTTTGTTTGTATATTAGAGTCTCTGTTTTTGCCGCAGCCACGTTTTGTTCTGTCTGTCAATTAAGTTTATTCGGTTCACCTGCTTCAAGTTAATCTGTCTCCTTGCTCCACCTGGTTTTCACTCCATATATACACACCTGTTCAGTTGTTCTTGGCGGAAACATTTCTCATGTCTAGCTCTCAAACCAAGTCTTGTCTTTTTGATCATGCCATGACTGTCTTGCCTGCCCGTTTGTTTTGTTCCTGCCTCCTGTAGTGAGTGACTTTTTTGTTATTAAATCTGTTGCACCTACCGTCATGCTGCCTTCTGGTCCGCATTCTGGGGTCCTACATCTGGCAAACCCTAACAGAATGTTTCCGCCATCCATGGACCCCGCGGAGAAACAGAAGGCAGACGCCTTGGATCGCTGGGTTGAACGGCAGAAGGAGGAGGCGATGAGGAATCTGCCGACCGACCTGGTGGTTCTACCCTCTCCACTGCTGCTGGAGCAGATGGAGCGTGAGGCGGTTCAGCGCCGTTCTCCGCCTTCTCCCCTGGCTGCGCATTCTGGTCCGGCAGTGAAGTCTTCAGCCTCCTCCCGCCGCAAGAGGCGTCGGCGGGAAGCGCCTTCCTGTGGTTCGGCTGCCGAGGAGGTGGTTTCCCTGCCAGCCGACATGAGGGCTGCGGCAAGTAAGCCCGCATCTTCGTCTGCCACAGCACTGTCTGCCAGGCTCAAGCACCTCCGCCCATGCCGTCTGCGCTTGCTCCAGCCTGGTGTTCTGAGGCAACATCTGACGAGCTGGAGCAGCGCTTGAGGTTCTATGCACACCAGATAAAGTGCTTCAGGAAGACCAGCCTCATGTATTCCTCTCCTGAGCTGATGGACAGAATCAGGCAGATGGAGAGGGATTATGAGACTGCAGTAAGGCAGTTTTACTGCCATCCACCTCCTTCCATGCCAGCACTCCAGGGAGCTGCTGCAGAGCAGCCGGTGCCAGGACCACAGCCTGACACACCACAGCCTGACTGCAGGCCAGACACACCACAGCCTGGGATGACGCCTGACCCTAAGTCAGCCTCAACCCCCGCCACACGGCGCAGAGGACGTCGTAAGAGGGACACCCAGGCTCAAGTCATCGGGGGCCCCGGCGATGCCTCTGCTCACGCCACTGAGGGTCCGGCTGACGCCTCAGCCTCTGCTCACGTCACTGAGGGTGTCTGCGACGCCTCAGCTCCTGTCCCTAGCCAGCAGGGGTTCAGTGAGGAACTGGTTCTTGTTCTGGCTACTAAACCCTGCGACGAGGGGTTTGAGGCGGAAGCGCCGCTGGACCCTGTTCCTGAGGGGTTTAAGGAATATTTTGTCCTCGTTCTGGCCTTTGAACCCAGAGACGAGGGTTCGCCTGGCTCTGCTTCAGCCTCTGAGGGTTCGCCTGGCTCTGCTTCAGCCTCTGAGGGATCGCCTGGCTCCACGCCTCCGGAGTTCCACAGAGTTTCTGGGGGGTCCTCTACTCTGCTTGGTCGCCCGCCGGAACTCTGTGCCTGCTGGGGACGACCCCCTGGTCTTCCGCCTGAACTCTGTTCTTGTTTCTGACTCTCCTGCCAAGGCCCCTTCCGCCCACCCTGTGTGGGTTGTTTTTTGTAAAATAAATTTTTTTTTAAATCAAAATGTGAATTTTATTGACTTCTACCTCAAAAAATGTGTTACTGCCAACAGCCTGTCAGTGGCATAATAATGTTAAGACTAAAAATACAGGAGGCCCAGGGGACGGCCCAGGACACGCTGGAGGGACTATGTCTCTCGGCTGGCCTGGGAACGCCTTGGCTCCCCCTGGAGGAACTGGAGGAGGTGTCTGGAGAGAGGGACGTCTGGGCGTCTCTGTTGAGTCTGCTGCCCCCGCGACCCGGTCCCGGATAAGCGGAAGACGACGATGACGACAACTAAAAATACATTATTTTTAAAAAAGATATTATTATTATTATAATTATTATTGATATTTAAATGGTTTGATTAACTGTGTGTTTGTAACTAGTAGCCTCTTCTGTAACTAACCAGATGACAACCTTTAGACTTGGAAATAATTATAATCTCCTATCTGAAGCTGGTTTAATGAGCACAAAGACTTGTGTTGGTAAATATTTGTCTCATTCTTTTCTCTAATTACACAGTAATGGGCCCATACTGACTTCATTCATCCCAGCACGAGCGAACAGTAAATAATGGCTCTTTAGGGGGAGTTTGAATGAGTCTCGCCTCATGTAAGAAGGGCCTCGACGATTGATCTCACCATGAGTTATTCAGCTAGCAGTGAGAAAAACTGCTGCATGTCAGCTTACTGTTGAACCTTCCGCTGAAGGTCTTTATTTATCAATGTCTGTAGCAATCAGGCTAATTGGAGTGCGCAGCCTCTCTTGGACTCCTACCAAGGAAGCAGGAGGAGGAACAGAAACATAACTAAACAAGGTCATGTATTTTTAAATCCAGACAACTGGTGTGCATCAGATAGAGTTTTTAATGGTTTTCAGTCTATTGGTTCAAGCATCAGGGAACATTTTACTGTTACATAAAATAAACATAAAATAAATCCTTTAATCTTTTCATAAAATCACTTCCAGACATATACTAATTAATGGGTCTCTTTATTTTCATGACAATTTATATTGTAGATTCTCACCAGAGACAACAAACCTGTGAATGAACACACATGGAATTAAACAAAAAGTGTGAAATAACTCAAAATATTTTTACAAAATAGCCACTATTTGCTCTGATGACTGCTTTCTTGTCTTGGTGTTCTCTCGATGAGCTTCATGAGGTGGTCACCTAAAATGGGGTTCCAAAGACATGAAAGAACTTCTCAGACGTTCATTGAGAGAGAGCCAGAGGTTAATATTTCAGTCATTACAAGAACGGGCGGCTACTTTACATCCATCTTAACATCCACGGTTCCTGTTACCATTCAAATATATCCGTCTTCAATACCTCTGCCGATGTCCTTTTACTGCTTCAGTCTTTCACCACCTCCCACCGTGACAGGGATAACTTAATCCTGCATTTAAACGTCTCCACAACTTCCTCCTGACCTATCTGCTGTGTTCCCTGGTCTTCACGATGCTGTTTCTTTTCTAATGTTCTGTAGCAAACCTTTGACATCTATAATTCTGAAGAAAATGTGTTGCACAAGATTTTATTTAGAGATACCAAAGTAAATGGAGGTTAAATATATTTGCATGTCGCACTTTTTGTATTCACCAAAAGTTCAGATACCTGTCCCCTTTACAAATCACAGAAAAATCAAATGGAAAAACTTTGAAGACTTTGGTTGTGAAGTGAAATAAAATGTATTCAACCATTTATCAAATTACTTTTTTCTCTCTATGAGCAGCTCAGCTTTAACATTTGTCAGTAATTCAGTAACTTTCACTTTTGCAGCCAAGACCAGATACCCACACAACTCAGGGTATTATTCTGAATTTCTGTGAAGCATAACATCACAAAAGAGAGAAGTGTGATAACTACAGAAAAACAGAGATGAGCTAACCTCAGCAGGGTAAGACAGCAGCTTGAAGTAAAGAATCCTTCAGCAGTGATACCTACAAATCTTGGATAGCAGCAGATCACAGAATAGGAGCGAGCAGGAACATAAGATGGAGAGCCTCAGAAGAAAGCAAAATCTTTTCAGTCTACAGTTTCGATCAGCCAGTGACAAAAAAGGCTTGGACTGAACCAACTCATATATATCCTTCAGGATAAGAGGGAACATCTTGCTGAGAATACAGGAGAGCACTTAAAACTGCAAATTAATATGTTACTATCTATAGAGGCCGGGGGAGAGGGTAAAATATGTTTGGAAAATTGCTTCTAGAACAGAACAATGAAAATCTGACTCCATATGCAAGTTGTTGATCATCTTGTAACCTTTAACATTTACGCAGGTATTAAACATACTTTTCATTAAGTTAAGTCAGCAGAAAATCATCATAATTAACAGAAATAAAGGCTTAAAAACATTAGTCTGTATGTAATTAATCTATAAAATGTGTTTCAATCTAAACAAAAACTTCAGAATTAATTTAACAGCTCAAGGACCGGACACAAACCTTTTATCAGCAGGTAATTCATAAATTATACAACTTTTTTCACAAAAGAGGAGAAGATAAAAAATGAGATACTAAAAAAATATTGTAATGGAGTAGATTAAAAAATACGTTTTGATAGCCTAACATAGGCCAGCTCTGGGGCAGGTGGGTAGTTTCACTGGGACACCTCCGTCCGAAAAAGACCTCAGAGTGGACAGAAATGTCACACCGAGCAGATGGATAAAAGTTGGCTTGATCTCGATTTAATTGTATGAATCTAAAGAGGATGATCCTACAAGCTGACACCACTTATCATACCACAAAACATCTCGCTTTAATATACAGCATTTTGTTAATGTTTGGTTGTGTTAAAAACATGTTTGTTTTCAGGAATCATTGTGGTTCAAAACTGAAGAAGCTTTTTTTGTCAAGACTAAAAACAGGAACACCTGGTTGGGGCTGTAAAGAGATATCAGTCATGGAAATTAATGCTTAAACAGCAGGCGAGCAGCTGAAAGAGCTGATACTATTGTTTTTCTTAGAAGGAAAATTTCCTTTCAGTCTGAATCATTTTCTGCACATGCTTCAATAAATGGTTACTTACGTCTCCCAGAACAGCTTTTGACAACTCCAGGTGAGCAGGTTTGAACTTGTCATATTCAACGCATATAGATTGATTTATGTGGGAGTTAGAAGCAGCAGAGCTGAGCAGAAAGCTTTCCCATATCTCAAAGGTATTACTGAAATGTTCCCTGCTTATATCATTCTTATTTTGCTCATCTTTTTATTATCTTTTAATTATTTTATTTTTCTTAATAATTTATTATACTTTTATTGTTATGGTATACTTTGTTTTTTATAAAGTGTTTTTGAAAATGGGAAGTAAAACAAACCAACTTATCAGATAAAATCTACATAAAAACACCAATAAAAACAGAATAAAGTAAAAACAAGAAAAAAACAAGAAAATCAAAATAAACAATAATCAGAACAAAGATCAAAGTAATTTAATTCAGAACAACAAAACTATAAAAAGAGAAAAAAACAGATGGATATCTTGACAATTCAACTTCAATATACCCAAATCAAACAAATGGATCTTTAATTTTTCTAAAAATGCATCTCAAGGACGCGGCGGTGGCACAGGGCTAAAGCATGTGACCCATGTTCATGGCCCTTAGTCTTTAACGCAGGCCGTCACGGGCTCAGATCCTGGCCTGTTGACCTTTGCCTGTCTTCCCCTTCCTTCCACCCCTTTCCTTTCAGCTCACTGTCAAAAAATGAGAAAATAAAGTCAATAAGTGCCACAAAAACATAAAAGAAATGCTTACCTAGCATCTGTTGGTAGACTGTTTCATAACTTCAAAAGCAATACCTTCAAATATTGGAAGCCACTGCAGAGAGGCCAAACGAAGGACCGATATGAATATTTACTTCTACCTGCTGCATTCTGTACCATCTGAAGACTTCACGAACCCTTCTTGGTAACATCTAATAAAACTGTGAGAGGACAGAGGGACATTTTTAAAGATTTCAGCATCCTTAAGTGACAGGATTTTGAGGTCTTAGGTGTATGCATCTGGATGATTAATCTCCTCTAGGTGGAGCAAGTGGTCCCATGGTCACCCTCTGCTCTTAGTGCTTTCTGCTGCCCCACCTGTGGCTGATCATCTTCAAAAGTTCCTCCCACTTCTTAAGAGCACTCCAGAGATCTGCTCAGCACCAGACTCTTAAAGTCACCTCATTGAGGCCCATTAAGTATTTGAACTTGACTGAACTTGTTCTCTGCAGATCCTGTAAATTGAAAAATAAAAATGCACCTCAATGAATTCAGTTAACAAAGGAGATCGGTGAAAATCAATCAAAGTGGCACTTCAATTAATTCTCACAAGAATTGAGAATGGACATAGAATACAATCTTGGCCTGTCTGCTCTCCTCTAGACAGAGAGTTACTAACCTTTTATAGCTTTTACAGCTGGCAATGTAATTCACAACACACAGGAGACAAGGAGATAAAACAGTCCTTGAGCATCAGATATCTAAAGGGGGTCAGCATGATGTGAAACCCTGGAGAGAAGAGAGGTATCTTCTCTTGGGCATCTTTAAGTGTGGCATGCTGACCTGGCAAGAGAAGATCTGTCTAAACAGGATATTTTATGGACACACATAGGAAAAACAGATGATATCCCGATGATATCCAGAGGTGGCCCAGTTCCTCAACATCTTCAAAGAAACAGACCTGTAAGTCCTCCTTTTCAGTTCCCTTCAGGAGTTTTCCTGGAACCTTTGGGCCTGGAACCTTCTCTTGCTCTCGGTGGAAGACACACATGTTTTCTCTCCCTCCCTCCCTGCTGATCCCTGCTTCTGCTTTTGTCTGTATTTTTCTCAGAGCCTTGCTTTGCATATCCTCCAAACTTGTAAATTATGGATTTGGACAGCTGGACTCTCAACGTAATTGATCAAATTTGTTTTCGACGGGAAGACAGGTAAAGGAGACCCTCTTGTCCAGACGGGACGTTCTTCTCTGGATACACAATGGATTCTTGGCAGCAGGGGAAGATTGTGTGCCTGACTACGATGTCGGTTGAGGACGTAGAAGATGTCTACATATTTGGACTTTTGATAATAGGATTTCTGCTTTTTGGAGTTGGTGGATACCTGGCTTATCGAGTGTTTCGCAAAACGTGGGCGGCTGTTCAAAGCATACCAAAGCTACCTGCGATGTTAGATGGAGTCTGTAGAGCGATCAACACTCAGACTGAAATGTTAAGAGAGCAGAATCCCAAGCTGAATCTTTACTGATATGTGTGTTGTTTACCCCTGCTGAGGTTTTGTGTACTATTTCTGACTATTCTGCTAAAAATAGTGTCTGAAATATGATTTTTTTTCCTCCTATCTTACTTTACCTAAATATGTGATTTCATTACTTTTCATAGATTTTCAGATTTACCAGCAAAAGCCAAAAAATTATTAGTATTTGAAATTTTTACTACAGTTGTTTTCACACCAATGACCAGAGATTTTTTTATTTCTTAGAAAGATTGTATTACAACTATTTCATACCAGTGAAAGCCAAACATTATTAGTATTTAAAAAGTCTGGACGTACCAGTGACCCAGCTTCTCTACTTAGACTCCAGTGAGCGCCCATGACTGTTACTATTTGAATGATGGGACCACAGCTGCCTCATACCAGCAACCTCAAGGATTAATATGATCATTTTTATAGCACAGGATGAATTCCTTACCACAAAGGACTTAATGAGCTAATTACCTCTATTAGAAAGAATGGATTTGAACAAGCTCTTACCAGTAAACCCCCAAGGATTATTAATGTCATTTGATTTGTTTGTCTGTGTTTCATTTTACTGTATCATTGTAATGTTTTTCCTCGTCTACAGCACTTTGAGTGCCTTGTTGCTGAAAAGGGCTATATACAGGGGTTGGGCAATGAAACTGAAATACCTGTCATTTTAGTGTGGGAGGTTTCATGGCTAAATTGGACCAGCCTGGTAGCCAGTCTTCATTGATTGCACATTGCACCAGTAAGAGCAGAGTGTGAAGGTTCAATTAGCAGGGTAAGAGCAGTTTTGCTCAAAATATTGAAATGCACACAACATTATGGGTGACATACCAGAGTTCAAAAGAGGACAAATTGTTGGTGCACGTCTTGCTGGCTCATCTGTGACCAAGACAGCAAGTCTTTGTGATGTATCAAGAGCCACGGTATCCAGGGTAATGTCAGCATACCACCAAGAAGGACGAACCACATCCAGCAGGATTAACTGTAGACGCAAGAGGAAGCTGTCTGAAAGGGATGTTCGGGTGCTAACCCGGATTTTATCCAAAAAACATAAAACTACGGCTGCCCAAATTACGGCAGAATTAAATGTACACCTCAACTCTCCTGTTTCCACCAGAACTGTCCGTCAGGAGCTCCACAGGGTCAATATACACGGCCGGGCTGCTATAGCCAAACCTTTGGTCACTCATGCCAATGCCAAACGTCGGTTTCAATGGAGCGCAAATCTTGGGCTGTAGACAATGTGAAACATGTAATGTTCTCTGATGAGCCCACCTTTATTGTTTTCCCCACTTCCGGGAGAGTTACGGTGTGGAGAAGCCCCAAAGAAGCGTACCACCCAGACTGTTGCATGCCCAGAGTGAAGCATGGGGGTGGATCAGTGATGGTTTGGGCTGCCATATCATGGCATTCCCTTAGCCCAATACTTGTGCTAGATGGGCGCATCACTGCCAAGGACTACCGAACCATTCTTGAGGACCATGTGCATCCAATGGTTGTATTCTGAAGGCGGTGCCGTGTATCAGGATGACAATGCACCAATACACACAGCAAGACTGATGAAAGATTGGTTTGATGAACATGAAAGTGAAGTTGAACATCTCCCATGGCCTGCATAGTCACCAGATCTAAATATTATTAAGCCACTTTGGGGTGTTTTGGAGGAGCGAGTCAGGAAACGTTTTCCTCCACCAGTATCACGTAGTGACCTGGCCACTATCCTGCAAGAAGAATGGCTTAAAATCCCTCTGACCACTGTGCAGGACTTGTATATGTCATTCCCGAGACGAATTGACGCTGTATTGGACGCAAAAGGAGGCCCTACACCATACTAATAAATTATTGTGGTCTAAAACCAGGTGTTTCAGTTTCATTGTCCAACCCCTGCAAATAAACTTGACTTGATTTGACTTCACTCTCCTCTTCTAGCATGTCTTGGTCAGCACTTGGAGTCTGTTTTTACAATTTAATATGACAGGATGGCTCAGATTTTTGTAATATTCCTCAAATTGAAATAAAAACAGACCCGGTCTTTCTCTTTATGTGATGTTTCATCACTTTTTGATGAAACATCAGGTGTTAGATAATCAAAAATCTGAACTAAGACTATTTTCTCATGATTTTTAAAAGAAAGACGAGATTCTGACATCCTAATGATACAGACCTGTATCATATAACAGGTCTTTATCATCATCAGAGTGTCAGAATTCAAGCTAGGCTTCTTCAGAAAGGGATCAACCACAGCAGTTTCACAACAACCTGGGAAGATGTAGTTAAATTAACCTGACAGGACGAGAGCACACAAATGTAAAAACAACAAGAAATCATAATCAGCTCAGGCCTAAGACTACCCTGGATTAATGTTCCTGTTTGTGCTTGTAATAAAATCAGCTGCAATCATCCTTGGTTGTGGATTCCTATTACTGTTCTGAACACTTTTGGACTAATGTTCCCAATAAATCACACCTCATTTCGGTGTCAGGGTGACCCAGTTATTGGAGAAATTATGGCTCAGATGGGAGGATTGGGTTCAGGCCCTTTTTGACAGCAACCCACTCAGTAGTGTTTTTTCAAATAATGTCAGGTATTCTGCTGACATTATAGTCTGACCCCAAAATGTCAGTTACTGGCTTGAGCAACGATTAAAATATCACTGTCGCATGTCATGAATTTGCATTGTATTAATGAGGGAAATCATTCATCTTTTTTTTAGTTTGTCAACATAAACAAACTATTATTATATGATAAATTACTTATTATTTATCATAATTATGTCATACAAACACATAGACTGCAACATACTAACACAAAGATAACAGCAATATTGAGCATTGTTCTTTTAAATGTCAGTCAACTTTGGCTGCACCTGCTGAACCCGGAAAGAAACAGGTTCAGAACTTAGTTATATGATTCTGTCTTTGTTATCATACTTAATAAATGCTAGTGGCCTGTAACCACTGGCTGTTTCAGTGTCCATGCAGTCTCATTGTGTTCACAAAGTTGCCGTGCCAACTAAGGTCTTCTTTGTTTCTCACACTGCATCAGTCAATTAGGCCGGTCCAAATGGTCCAACGTCCTCTCTAATAGATTTATTTTTCTGCCTAAGGATGTCTTGCTTCACCTGAAGTGAGTGGTGCTTTGACTGCATCAGTCTAGTATTGCAATTCATTTAATGCAGTCATGCAGCTTCTGCAAGAAGACTGATGAAGAAAAAAATTTTAAATTTCTCACTTATTTAGAAAACAATTATAAATGCACAAATCCCTTGCAATAAAATGGCCTCTTTAATAAATATTGATTATTTATATTTTGCTTGGTTATGCTTTGGGATGTTTATTCATTTACAAATAAAAACTATTTATGTCCAAACTTTCCCAGTATTTCAATTATCTGAGATTGATGTACAGACATGGTCTGTTTTTCCACCCTCTGTAAAAATGTGTAAACAGCCTTAAAATAATTTCAAATGGCAATAGGATATTCTCATTCTGAATATTTTCGGAAAATCCAACCTTTCATTTTAATACATTTATTCAGTGAGGAAAACAAATCCCCCTCTAAGTAGTAATTGGTTCACTTAGATCCTGTTTTACTTCAACAACTGCTTGCTGCCAGTGGGGCAGCTCCTAGTTTTTTACTGTAACACCTTACAAGGTTGCAGCATGCAGAGAGAGATCTGTGACCATCTCTCCTGATGATCTGGAGTCTTGGATCATCTCTGATATTCTTTCCTCTTCAGCTCAACCTACAGGTTTTCTACAGTATTTAAGTGTGTAGACAGGTGACCGTAAAGAAAGTCTGATTTTGTGTCAGCTGAACTGTTTCAGTGGGGTTTACGGTCAACAGTTTATGGTCATTCATTCTGCTGACAAACCCACTGATGACCCGTTTTAGATTAACTTGCAGAGTCCACCAGACGTGTATTTCAATTGCCCTGGTTTTTCATAATGCCATACACTCCACCAAGGTTTCCAGAGCACTGAGAAGAACAGGCCCACAGCATCACAGAGTCTCCACCATGCTTAACATACGGCAGGATGTGTTCTTCCCCACATACTTATCCTTTGTTTGACACCAGTTTGACCAGTTCAGCTTGAAGTCTCTGCAGTGCTTTGTAAACTCTACATGTTTATGTTTGCGATATTAGGACAGAAAGGTTTTTTCCTGGCCTCTCAAACAACTGATTGGAAGTAGATGGCACCGAGTGGTTCTTCTGGAGACGTTGTGGAACCCAAGATGCCACTCTTTGCAGTAGTTCAGTGAGCTTTGGAGATGTTTTTACCCTCCTGTTTGAAGCCTGGTGGCCAAAAGAAACTGGCCTCTGTGCTGCTTTTATATTTATACCCCAGTAAAACCAAGTTGTGGATCACTATGTAAAGAGCCCTGGAAACTCAGATCAACAAGCAAAGCACATATAAAAGAACATTTCAGGTAAATTTTAAGGAGGTTGTTAGCAATAATTGTGGGTTTCTTTTAAATAAGTAGTTCTCAAAGTATATTTTTTGCTGCTGAATAAATACTTTAGTTAAAAATTGGAATATTCAAAGATTTCTCAGAGAGAGATAATTCAACTTCAATAAAAGATTAATTCAGTTTGAGGCTTTTCACACGTCTTTATAAAATTATCTTTGTCTGCTTGTGGTTTCTAGAGGAAAACTGAAAATCTACAGAGCAAAAAGGCAATGTAGGTAAGAGATGATGCAAGTATGTTCAAAAATTGTAATTCATTGCAAAATAAATAAAAATCCAAACATGTAATGCTCTATCAAAGACAGTGGGGTGGCTCTCAGACTGTGGCAGTGAGGGTATGACAGTGTCAGTTGTTGCTTTTAACAATAGAAAGTTCAACTACAACTTGGAGCAGATCATGATATTGGAGACTTTGAGCATCCCACATCTTAAAAGCTGCAGTTCTGGATGGTCAGTCATCAGATTGATAAATAAAAACACCATACTTACCAATAAAATTGAACAATTGTATTACTGTAATTTAAAAAGGGAAATGAATAAACAAAATGCAGTGTAACAGGAAGAATTATGGAGTAATCTAATAGATGCAAAGTAATAACCTAAAATATTCTTTATAAAGTATACAAAATGCACATTATAAAAAGATATTAAGATAATGAGTGTGTGTTTATTCCAGGACAGTTACGGTCTGTCAAAATACAGAAATCTTCTTACAAAGTTATGTTTTTTCTTCTTTTAGATTTTTCAGAAGAAAACAGTGTTGTTTGAAACTGTGAATATTTTATATTAATATATTGTAAATGGTTGGAAAATTGGCAAAGTATAGCAGTTAAATGGAATCATGTAATGGGATGGGAGTATCCAAGTTTATAACTTCCACCTTATGAACCGTATTAGAAGGAAATGTATCGTGTAATATGTTAATTTTGTGAATGTTATGAACATATTTAAAATAAATGAAGAAAATCATAGTCAGACTAAATACATCATGTCTTAAATATGCTTAGAACACACTTAAATAAATAAATGACTAGGAAAGTTGATTGTTTAATTCATTTATGTTGAGATCCATGTAGTCAGGTGAGGGCTGTTTACTGGAAACCCTTTTTTGTTTTTCTGTTGAAAACAATCAAATATAGTCAGACTTAAATAATGCCATATTGTATGTATAAAAATATATATATAAACAAGCCACCAAAAGCTGGAAAACAGTATTTTTATCTGCAGAGCATATGAACATTGTTAAAATGAAAAACAATGCTTGGCTACATGTCATTTATTATTTCCTAGATAGTGCATACGCTTCAAAGGTCTGGTGAGCATGGATGTCCTCTCAACCTATTTCGCTGCTCTCATAGGAACACGGATCCCCCAAAAACTGGGTTGATTTGGCCTCCACCCAAAACTGCAAGCAGGGTGAAGAGAAGCTGCAGCTGCAACTTCTCATGTGTCCATGAGTTAGTGAAGAGTGTTGCTGTGTCATGTTTAATCCACAGATCTTCTCTCAGTGTTTGAAGGGATTGAGGGCAACCAGAGTTCCCCCCCCCAGGCCCTTTTACGAAACTGCACCACAGGGTCCATCAGGGGCCTGTGGAGACAAATCCACACTTCAATTGATTTCCAAAGCCAGGAGACCAATATGTTTACCTCGTCAGGTTCACAACGGAGTGGGGAGTATAAACAAAGCGATGGGAATAAAAGAGTGAGACTGGTTATCGTCTGTGCAGCGACCCATCTATAATGACATTCCCGGCCTTCCCACTGGCCCCTTGCCAGTTTTCATATCCCACCCTATCGTTAAAAGAGAAGGTGGTTTGCAGATAAAACTCTCCACCTTTTTGTGGCTAGATTTTCTCCAGGTACAATTATCTTTCCAACACAGTCATCCCACCGCCTGTCGGGTTGATGTGAATTGCCTCAATAAGAGGCCCAGTTTCTTTTTTCTATTTCTTGCTTGTTAGGTGTTGATCTCCCCCATAGCCTTAGCTCTGGTGTGTCAGAAAATCAGCCACAGGCTTAACTTGCATTATCAGCCTGGTTGATACAATCGCTTTCTCCATATAGCTCCGAAAGAGCTGGTGGGATACTTCTGGGAGCAGAGACTGACTGTGATTTCTGACATTTTTTAACATACAAAACTGACAAAGGGAAACAGCACAACCCTTTGGCAGGTGTAATAGAATGAAATAGACTGAAACATTTTCTGCATATATGTAATGAAAGGATATTAGAAAGTTCCAAATCAATATTATTGACAACAGCTCCTTCGGCAAAGCTGATTAGAGCCTACACTTTGATGTTAAATGTGCAATGGATTGACGACCTGTCCAGAGCCCTGCCTCTCACCCGTAGACTGCTGGAGATTGGCACCAGCTCCCCCGGGACCCACTATGGAAGAAGCGGTATAGAAGATGTCTGAATGAATGAATGAATGTTCCTGTTTTTCTTCCAAAATCAAGAAGATTTTGCTTTAAAATCATCGGCGGGCTGCACGGTGAAGCTGCTGTTAGCGCTCTTTCCTCACAGTAGAAAAACATGTGAAATTCACATTTTCCTTGTGATTAAATACAGAGAGATGTGATCACATAAGAAAAATGTGCTCATATGTTTCGCATAAGCTAACAGAAGGTAAAATGTGCAATATGCCAAACGCATGTGTTCTACACGTGGGAACATTCCCATGTGTAAGGTTTTCGACTGTGTTTCACATGTTACTACACACTAATTATACATGTGAAACAAGTTGTCCAATGTATCATGTGTAAAATCATAAATGGAAGGTTTGCCACTTGTTCACATGTGACAAACATAATAATTTTCATATGTGGAAAACATTTTCTTTGTCAAAGGTTTTTCAAATGCTGCTACTACATAAAATAATATCCACATGTGAAACAAGTTGATGGTTGTCTCATGTGTTGACATATCATAAAAATAATAATTTCCATGTGTGTTTTGCCTGTTACTACACATTTACAAAAGCAAAACCCATGAGGAAAAGCATTTGCATTTGCAACATTTCATTTGTTTCTCCACAGTTTAATCGCTACAAGCAAAGGTTTTCCCAAGTGTTTCACATGTTACTACATGATAAAATTTCCGCATACGAAATACATGTGTTCACATGCCACAAAATATATAGTTAGCTAATGTGATAAACATGTACATGTAAAACATTTACATGTACATTCCTACATGTTACTATAATGTCAATATGTGAAACAAACATGTTTACATGTTTACATGCTACAAACTACAATTTACACATGTGAAACACATGTGGGGCACATTTTACATTCGCAGGTTTTCCCACAAGCAAGTTTCTCTACATGTTTACTTGTCACATTCTAAATACTGCTGCTTACTCTACTTTCCACATGTGAAACACAAGAATTTTACAAGTGGGAAGATTTTCCCACATGTGTTTTCCATGTTATTATATAAAAATCATGTCACAAACCACATCATTTGAAACACATGTGGGAAAACAGTTAGAAGTGGAAGGTTTTTCCATGTGTTCCACATGTTACTATAAAATATAATTTTGACTGTTGAGAGGGAGCAGTAACAGAGTTGATGGATGATTGAACTATCATGCAACTTATTGTCAGGTTAAATCTGGACTATCATAGATATTTGTGGATTGTGAACTTTAAAAATGCAAAGATTTAGTGTGTTTTCTTGGCAGGAATGCATCAACAAACATACCATTACACAACGGAAACGTTTATTATGTTCTTTTAATTCCTTTTAAAGTCAGCAACATGAAGCAGCAATAGAAAAGCCTCTTTATACATTTTGATGTATTAGTTGTTTGGACTTGGATGTTAATCTCTCTGCATGTAGCCATTCACAGAAAACCAAGACAAAGCCTGCAGTCAGTGTTCAGTGGTAGTTTTTCCATCTGAATGCAAAGACAGAAATAATTATGTCATTATGTCATCTAACCAAACAGAAGAACAACTGGATGTGTTATAATATCCTCACTGAAGACCACCCATAACACCCATTTCCATAAAAGAAGCTGGGAGCTACACTTTTTAAGGGCAGAACCAGGTTTCACCTCTCAAAAAAGGACAAAGCAGGCCTGTGCAGAACCATCTACAAGGTCTCTCTGTTGTACATTTTTCCATGCTGAGGCTGGTTTCTGATCTCCTGGAGAACAAAGGTATCTCCACCTTCTGTTCGGTGTGCTTCTGCACCCATGACAGTTCATTTTCTCCATGATATCCCAAAAGTCGATACGATCTTGTAAAGCCAAATACCAGATATCACCAGCAAGCTGATTCAGTTGGGGGAACCACCATTAATCATTTTCTGCTGAAGGGGAAGGGATGAGGGGTCGGTTCAAGCAGCAGCTCTTCATGCATTAATAAAATCTCCAGATGATCTATGAATGTATTCACATCTGACAGTACCTTTATTACCCAGCGTTCTGTTGGACTGAAAAGCACAGGTCTGTATCAAACAAGATGGGAGGTTGCAGGAAAAATAACTGATGCTGAGATGATGTCTGCTCAGTAGGACGTTAAGAGTCACGTCAAGTCAAGCCATTTGATTAAAAAAAGATACAACAAGCAAAGGGTTCATATCAGCATTATTATTATACTTTATTATTACACTTACTTTCTAGCTTTTACATGAAAATGTATCTGTAGATTAAAAATAACAAGATCAATAAATCACCAGTCAACTATTTAAACAAATTTTTCACCCCTAAGAATTAATCTTTAATGGTGAATCTATTTTACATAATTATGAACAAACCTAAAGAGTGTCCGAGAGGTTTGCATCCTCTTTTGGGTTAGTTTTTGCTGTGCCATACTTTTTCTCATTTTCTGCAACAGAACTGCTGAAGTGTAGCTGGAGCATTCAAATGATTTCATCTCAAAAGCTAACCCTCCTGTGCAGCAGTTGACTCTTACACACAGCGCTTATCAACACTGCAGAAGGTACACTGTATGCTGTTGAAACCCTAAACACTTCTATATCTCCATTTTGTAAAAATGTCTTTCTAAATGCATATACATTTACCAAATGGATCTTATTTTACCAATGTTACACATTTCGTAAACAGCTTACATGAAAATATGAAGGTGCCTGTTAAAATGAAGGGATTTGTATGCCTAGATACCTTCTGGTTTTATAGTTCAAACCATTTAAACAAAAGTTTCACAGTAGTTTGCTGCCTTGCTTCGGATGCACAGAGTCATGGTCTATTTGGAAAACCCATTTGAACCCAAGCTTCAACTTTCTGGCAGACATATTTAGATGTTGCTTCAATATTCCCATATGCTGTTCTTTTCTCATGACACCATGTATTCTGTGCTCCAGTCTCAACTGCAGTGTCTACACAACATGATGTTGCTTTGATGATGTTTTCACGCCTGCAACCTTCTCCCTTATTCCTCCAAATGTAATGTCAATATCACCAAATACTGCAATTTCAGCTTCATCAGACCACAGAACATGTTTTCTGCAAACTATATCTGGGTTTTTTAGTTTGTTTTTGGTGTAAAGACTTCTTCCTCTCTGCGTGGTGTTTCAGCCTGTTAGCACAGTACTCATTTCACTATGAAAGATTACACCCTCTGAGCAGCTAAAGCAAGACCATCAGAAGGTATTCCGCTTTTGTTTCAGAGTTGATAAACATTTCACACCAAAACCCGTTCAACTCTGGGACATAGAACCCATTCCTCCGTCGTTAATACTTGCTACTTGAGGACAATTGTATGAACAGATGAACGTGGAACCTTCAGACATCTGGAAACTAGACCCAACCAGACTGGTGGAGGTCCACAATTCTCCTCCTAATATCTTGGCAGATTTCTTTATATTTTTTCATGATGTCATTCAAGATAGCAGTGTGTTGGAGATGTTGCCTTAAATTATATCCAGTGGTGCGAATTAACCTGTCTATGAGAGAGACAGGGTTAAACACTGAAAGACAGGGCCATGTGGATCATCTGCTGAAGGTGAGCATTCAGTTGTTGGCAGCGGCAGCTCAGCCGATGTACCCCTCCTGGAAGGTGCCACAATTAAACACACAGCCAGGCCAGGTGTAGCTTCTAAAAAGAGAAAAAACAGACATAGAACATAGAGTTAAAAACTGAAACAACAGCAAATAACGCAACATTGGAGAGTAGTGTGAGAATGTAGCGAAGAGAGTGAAAGTGGTCATTATGTCCTCCAGCAGCCTAAGCCTATAGCAGCATAACTACAGAGATAGCTCAGGATAAACTAAGCCACTCTAACTATAAGCTTTATCAAAAAGGAAAGTTTTAAGCCTAGCCTTAAAAGTAGACAGGGTGTCTGCCTCACGGACTAAAACTGGGAGCTGGTTCCACAGGAGAGGAGCCTGATAACTAAAGGATCTGCCTACCCTTCTATGGCCATTATGTGCTTGGTAGTCTCAGAGGCTTGCTTGTGCCGTCTTAACCTGGGATCCTGTCTTGTCCAGTAAACCCAAGCTTCTGATGCTCGCTTGCTCAGCAGCTGTTTGCATGCTTTGATGATCAGTGCCTCTGTACTTTCCCTCATTTTGCAGAACTACAAGCCATGCACAGGGATATCCTTCCATGATGTTTCCTCAATGTCCTCCTTGGGTTTCTGTTACGTCACACATTCATTTAATGGTTCATCTCTGGGGGGCGCATTTTCCTGACGTACTTCCTTGATCCTTGTTATATCACTAAATGAAGTTGAGAAAAGAATCCAAGTGGAGACCATTCCCTGGAGGAGACAGGCTTAGATGAGCTGCTTTGTTTGAAATCTAAACTGGTATTAGAACAAAACATTGCATATAAAACCAGCCAGGCATTAAAAGAGCAACATAAAACAAAACTGAGACAAAAACCCAACAAAGGGTAACCGAAAACTAAAGAACATATGCATACTAAAGAAAAAACATGATGATAAGTAAATACAATCTTTCTGAAACAACCCCTGGAACATTCTAAGAATAAACCAGAAAAAGAAAAAACATGAACAAAGCGCAATAAACAAAACTTGATAAAATCCAAAGAGTTTAAGTTGCTTCTGTATACTCCTCAATAATTACTGTTTATTACCATTTCTATTGGGGCTACGTGGTGGTGCATTTGGTAACACTGTTGCCTTGCCGCATGAAGGTCCTGGGTTCAACTCCTGGCCAGGGGTCTTTCTGCATGGAGTTTGCATGTTCTTCCCGTGCATGCGTAGGTTCGGTACCAACTTTCCTGCTTCCCACTATGGAAGAAGCGGTAGAAAATGACTGACTGACCAGTTATATCATTGTAAGAAGTGATGGCAATAATGACACAGGAGAAACTGTTACATTGAATGAGATTCTGCTACTTCCCTGGCCACCAACATTTTCTTTAGATGCATACTCTAAAAGGTTCTGGACTTAAAAACCTTCAAGGTAGACAGGGTGTCTGCCTCACAGACTAAAACTGGGAGCTGGTTCCACAGGAGAGGAGCCTGATAACTAAAGGATCTGCCTCCCATTCTACTTCTAGAGACTCTAGGAACCACCAGTAAACCTGCAGTCTGAGAAGGAAGTGCTCTGTTAGGAACATATGGACCAATCAGATCTCTGAGGGCTAAGGGAGAAGGAGAATCACTGTTTGCTGTGTTCCTTGGTCTTCATGACGTTGTTTGTTCTTTAATGTTTTCAAACAAGTCTCTGAGGTCAGAAACAGCAACAGCTGCTCTTATATTAAAGGGGACATATCATGCAAAATCCACTTTTTAGCTCTTAAACTAATTTTTTGTGTATTGGGAGCCTCTGAAAGTCTAGAAAATTTGAATTTGGTCACTTCAGATCCTTTGATGATATATTTGAACGTGACTAAAACAAAGGAGATGATTGTAGATTTTAAGAGAAACAGGAATAAGTCAAAAACTATTTCTATCATGGGAGAAGAAGTGGAGGTGGTGGAGGAGTATAAATACCTCGGTGTTCATCTGGACAACAGACTAGAGTGGAGATGCAACTGTGAAGAAGGGACAGAGCAGAACTTCTTGAGGAAGCTTAGGACCTTTGGTGTTTGCAGCAAGATGCTGCATATCTTCTATAAGTCTGTTGTGGAAAGTGTGACCTCTTCTCCATCATCTGCTGGGGAAGCAGCATCAGAACCAGGGACTTAAAAAAGCTCAACAAGCTGACAAAGAAGGCTGGTTCTGTTCTGGAGACTCCTCTAGAACCTCTGGAGATCATTGTGGAAAGACGGATTCTTCATAAAATGAAGAACATTATGGAGAACCCTGAGCATCCTCTTCATGAGACTGTCCTACAACAACAGAGTGTCTTAATCAGAGGCTTCTTCTGATCTGCTGTAAGACGGAGCGCTACAGGAGATCCTTCCTGCTCACAGCCATCAGCATCTACAACGACTCTTTGAAGAAACCTTCATAATAAGCTACAACAACATTTAATTTCCCTTTGGATTAATAAAGTATTTTTGAATTGAATTTAATTGAATTTAATTGTTGTTTGGGTCATATTTGATCATTCTGTTCAGATTTTTCCATTTTCTATCACATTTCATTCTCTGTTACGTCACAGTATTTTCTGTGTAACTTCTAAAGATGGTCATGAACTTCCGGGTAACCAATCCAGCAAATCCGCCATTTTTTTCGTGCAGTATTCGTGTAGTTCAAGTGGAAGGATGCTGAAGCAGCAAGCGGAAAAATCTAAATGTTGTCGGGTGTATTAACCCACACCAGTCATTACACCGTCCCTCAGGATCAGAACCTCTTCGTGCCTGGTTAAAATTTATTGTTCAAGGAAACGTGCCGACATCAGTGGGGAAAGTCCTCTTTGTTTGCACGAAGCACTTCAGGGAGGAGTGTTTTAGCGTCTGTCTGAGGGGGTCAGTTCCTTCTGTCTATGGAAGCGAAGGACAGAGCAAAGAGGTAGCTGCAGGTAATGGTAAAATGACAGCAAGCTTGATTGTTGAGGTGTTGATAGAACTTACTGGCTGTCGTCCTGAAATCACAGCTTCGTGCCTCCTGCTAATGTCAGTGCTGTGCGCTCACTTTTAGCTCCTTATGGACATCACCATATTGTGTGTATTGAATCACAATATTAAACACAGTTTTGCAATCTGTTTGGTTGCCCTTTTAGCCTTGGAAAACACATGATCCAAATGCATTCAGTGATGTTCTTGATGCTAGCATTAGCTAACTCATTGACTTTGTTGGAGTCTTGTTTAAAACTTGTGTTCATTCAATTTGTGGTAGCATTAACATTTTAAAAGATACCTTAATGTAGTTTGTGTAAAAATATTGTCAGTAATGTTAGTAATAGGATCACAGCTTTTGTTACTACTGTGAATTCCTTAACTTTTCTCAGCAATTGTTGTGGATTTATATTTTTCATGTAGCCTACTAGGGCAGGGGTGTTCAAAGTTAGTCCTCCCGAAGTCCTGATGTCTCCTTGCTTTAGCACACCTGATTTTGATGATTGCATCTCAGCAAAAGCCTGTTAATCAACCATCGCTGTTGTTTGTTGGATTTGATAGCTTACAGCTACACTGTTAGATTTAGTGCTGTTGTTCTCATACATAGCACATTGTTGGTGCAATGATTTTGTATATACTTCTTGTTTTTTAGACATTTGTTGATATTTATCGAGGGCAAGTAAAGTAATGGAATCTTGTTTTATTCTGAGGGCTAAAGCACTCGGTAGGCAATGGCCAAACAGGGTGGAGTGGAAGGCTCCGCAGCCTGGAGGGGGCCAGGGTGTGAAGTGCCTTATTTGCATTTAAAGAGATTGAAGCAAAACGAGACGGTCAAAAAGGAAGCTTAAAAAATGAATAAAATGAACGTCTGAGGAGCTACAGTAACGACAAATTCAAACCAAAGCATTGCAGTTCCACTTTATACAGACCAAATCTAAATGATTTAAATAGGAAAAGAAAGGATTTAAAAGCATGATGTCCCCTTTAAACACTGGACACTGTTACCTAATGGGATAACTAAACTAATGGGAAGGCACAAAAATGTTGAAACCACCTCCCAGTTAAGCACTTCATTTTTTTGGTCTGTCACATAAAATCCCAATAAAATACAATGCATCATTGGGCTTAAACATGTGAAATGAGAAGTGTTAAATGAATGTGAATACCTTTGCATGGCTTTGGACCGAAAGAGGAAACAGAACAGCAGGACTGAGTCGACTTGTTGTAGAAGAACCAGAGAAACTGTTACTGTGACTTCTGACTTTGTAGTGATCTGATTTTCCTCATCATCTGTGCTCTTCTTATTGACATATTAGTTTTGTTATTTCATACTGTACTGCATGTTATTGTGACACAAGTGGATGCAATCCAGGGAACTCTTTCTATCCTGTCAGAAGAACCAGCACTCGGAGTCTCGACATTGTGACACAATGGAGTCAGAGCAGAATAGCTTTCCTTGTATCTCCATTTATCACAGTGGGAGAATTGAAAATGGTGAATCAGACAGCTGGAGACTGGATCTGTTGGCACACTCTGAGTTAAGCATTGGAGCATTATACAGGAATAAAAGCTTCCTTTTGGATCTTTGTAATTTTATGACTAGGTCTCAAATATTTGGACTTATCATACAACATATAACACATAACGAAGAGCTGATAAGAGTCTGGCTCTCTCATGAAACCTCTGTCATATTAATAGAGGATAGATGTAGCAGCAGAAATCCCCAACAAAGGGAGCCTGAATGGTCTGCAGTTATCATATGCAGCACAGAGTTTTGCTTCAAAGTGGTCGACATTAACATACTAGGATTTTATTATTGCTTTTGGTCAGAACGAGAAAACTTTACCTATTTATAAGTCAGTTGTGTTCTTTATGTTCATTTAATGTTACTGAGTATTTAAGGCATACTGGTGCATAATAACTACAACAACAAAGAGTAACCATCGATCTGAGGGGTCAGTTTCATAATCTCTCAATAATTTTAGCAAAGAGTTTATCCTTCAGGTTTCTCCCTTCTACTGTGTCCCATTAGAGATCATGACATGCAGAACAACAATAATAATAATAATCTCCGCTGTTGCCACATGCATACTGTATGCATTTAGAAATGGAAGGAATGCAATTGACTGTTTGAAGAAAAATGAGAAGAAGAAGATCACCGTAACTACCACCAAGGTATCAAAATGTAGATAATGTAAAACTAAAATACGCTGTTATTAATATTAATATAACTGACAACAAGTCATGTACAGTATATACACGTATTGTCATGATCAGTGGGTCTTTGTGTTTTGGTCATCTCTATTTGGACCATTTTTGGTTGGTTTTTTATTCTTGTAATATAGAATAATGATAACACGTGTGAAATAATGTGCTCATGGGAAGATAAATGGTGTCATTCTGAGTTTATTGAAAGTTTCCGTTGCTTAGAAATGGTTCCTAGATCATGATTTCTAGACATTCAATTCCATATAAAGTGCGTGCATTTATCATTCTTAATTTGCATTTTTTCAAAGAGAAAAACTCAATTTGCTTTGAACTTACAGTAGTGTGTAATATATATACATTTTAAATGCACCTCATATTTACTTAAGTTTTTGCTCTTTGATGCATAATTTAAGACCCCACTCCGAAGGAATAAAATCTAATTAGAAATAAGAAAAAAACAACTCCTAACTTGGGATATTTTATTCTTTTTTTCAAAGCATATCTACCATATCATCAAGTTTCATTCATTAAATACTATAATTTTCTGTCACTTTGAGCAAAAGAAATTGTGCACAGCTCATTTGATTTAAACCAACGATCTGAAACAAAGTTGTGAATTACGCACAATACTTTCTCCAAGTACTGAACAAACATGATCTCATGTCATTAGCAGAATTGATAACAACGCCATTAGCATTTTTAGATCTCAGAATACATCAACGCAGTTGTTGACACAGAGCAGTGATTCACTTTGCCTGAGCAAGAGCCTCACAAGTAAGACAAACTTATTTTACCTCAAGGGAAGTAGATAATTACAGCTTCAAAAATACGAACGGGTAAAAAACAACATGGAGAAAATGACATACATCATAATGATGCAGTGCACTTTTTACTTATTTGAGAGGACAAATTCTGAAAATCTGATACTATCTACACATACATATATACAATTAGTGTCATTTGAATTACTTGTAAACAGTAATACATTGTTCTAACTAAACTAGGAGCTTCTTCACTGTGTTGAAAAGGAAGGCAGGCAGCCAGACAGGCAGGCAGACAGGCAGGCAGGCAGGCAGGCAGGCAGACAGACAGGCAGGCAGGCAGGCAGGCAGGCAGGCAGGCAGGGTGTCTTTACTCTAACCATAACATTTCTACTGAATGCTCAGTAGTAAGGCACTAAGGGTACAAACACCCTTCAAGGTCTGTCAACAGCCTGCCTCAGAGTAGAGCTGAGTAAATTATGGTGTCATCTGCATAGAGAAGAAATGTTCTTTAATATTCTTATTAATACTATTGATCACAATGGAAATGAAAAAGGGCCTAAAATTAAACCATGAAAAATTATCTTTAAAATCTACAAAACAATTGGACTGATATGTTTAAAGTATTGTGTCTGATCTAAAAGGTATAAATCAAAATTGAAATTTATTGAGTGAAATAGACCTCACAGGCTGTCTTGGACATAATGGCATTTTCTGAGATTTAATATCTGACCCTTTTGACATTTTATGAGCACATCAGAGTTTTGTCAGACATTTGTCTTCAGTCTGTCCTGTGACCTTCTGTTTGCAGCTGTGTTTGACACCTGCAGTGTGGCCGCTTTGATTGGTTGAATGCTAAAGTATGAGCAGGAACAGATGGGGTTGCTATAAATGTCTATATCTGTTTGTTATTGCTGCAGCTTCCATAGATCCTAGGTATCTGTGGAGTCTGTAGCCTGCTATCATAATTAAAGGCACAAAGGCAACTACTTTGTTTTTCCCTTTTTGCAGACTTGTCAATGAATGGCCTTCGATTTTTGCCTCCACAACAATAAATTCTCCATTTCACGGATCACTTTACTTTTATAAAGTGATCCATCTGATGGGCAAGTGTTTCAGATTCAAACCACTAAACTTAAACTATTTGCAACAGTTCTGCCAATGAATGGCATATGATAGTCAAATGAACATAATAAATGACATCCAATTAAATATTCAGTCGTTTGTGAAAAAAAAAATATTTCCAAAAAGTGATTTAAACAATACAGAAATATGTTTTGCTCATGAAACAAAGGAATTCAAAAATTGTTTCAGCTGAGGAGTTAGAAGACAGTACCCCCAAACAACATCCACAAATCTCTGACATCAGTCAAAGGAAAGTTTGCTCCACTCCTTGGTTATAGCTATGAGAGTCTGTATTTGGTTAATAAACGTATTTCCTCTATTAATATCTTCACATATTTTGATGTTAGACTCATCTGTCCGAAGAACAGTATTGCAGAAGTCCTGGTCTTTATCTACATTCTCTCTGGCTAACTTTAGTCTGGCCGTTTTGTTTTATTAGAGGGCAAAAGGTTGCTCACCACACAGAAAAGTTGAACTTGTGCTTCTCTTTTCCTGATTGTACAGGTGTGCACTTTCATATCATCAGGCTGTTGTAGGTCCATTGATGACATTTTGGGATTTTGGAGACTTCTTGTGGTCTGTTTTCAGGGTAAAACTGCTTGGATGCTACTCCCAGGGCATGCTGGGAGTAGCAAATTGAGATACATTTTTATGGTTTAAAAAGACAAACCTTCTTCATCTTGCTGATGAATTATGTTTTTATCATGTGCACCTGATCTGATACACCCATGTAGAATATTAGCCTTTTTAATTAGGAGTATATGTGGGCATAGTCTAAGTTATTGCTCACTATTGTTTTTTTATTAGAATTTACAGAATATTTTCTATGGTCTTATTTAGTTATTATTATTATTTGCATTATTTTAATATATATATTCAGGCTGATTTTCACATGACTGTATTTCATGAACATTACAATTTATTTCCCCCTGATTTCTTCTTTTTACTTATGATTCATACAGTTATATTAACCGAATTGAATGTTTGACATGTGAAGGAAGAAATTAATCCATTTGAATGAAATGATGAATATACACTTCTATCAAAATGCAGATAATAGAAATGATGCTAGCAGAAACCAGGTTCTCAATGATTCAGCTCCTCAGCAGAGTCTGAGAGAAGGTTGTTAGGAGTTTGAAAGCTGTTTCTATTTCTGTGTTAATCACAGAGATTTTGCTTTTTCAAATATAATGAGAAGGCAATTAATGTGTCAAGTTTGTAAAAAAAAATCAAAGAACCCCATAATAGGATAAGGCCTTTTCAGGTTAAAGATAATAGAGAAGGGTTCAAAGATGAAAAGTGTAACACTAGGTTCTTTATGGATATTCTTGATTCCCTGGACTATTCGCACACGTTTCCTTCCTCCATATTTTTCACATGAAAATCCCCATGTATAATGAAGACCACATAGAGGAGAGTTCTTCTGCTGCCAGCATATCTCTTGAAAATGAATTATGGATTGAAAATAATTTGAAAGAAGCATGAGGTTCACAGATGCAAAAAACACCCAAGGGAAGACAGAGACCTCGACATCACCTACAGAAGAATAAATGTAGATTTAACAAAAAATAATCTCATAACCACTTTGCATAAACCTGCCTTGAGGCATCTCTGTGTGTGCACCAAAAAGGCAGCTGTCCAGACCTCTTAGCTGCAATAGCTGTTCTCTTGAAAGCTCTGTCAGTTTAAACGTTCAACCTGCAGCATGTCCTGAAAGGTACGCAGGTTCAACATGGAGCAGGTGCACTTCTATTTTGTCGGCTACACCATTCAGTATTTGCCTTATCTTCTCTGCAAGGCTCACGTCTATTCAAGTGCAGCTCTTCATAAAGAGGAATCGCATTCTGACTGTAAAATTTTACAACTCTCTTAACTGAACACATTCTCTCCTTCCCACTCTCTCCCTCTTTCTTCTTTCATCCTCTTTTCTCTCCTGTGTCCTGGGCTTCGTACAGCGGTGATAAGCATAATCATAAGTGGCTGCTTCAGCTTCATGCACTCACTGAGCTTCAGAGAGCGATTTTTTCTCATGATATCCAAGCTGTAAATGCCTGCACGCTATCCATGCACGAGACACTCACAAACACGTGTTCAAACATGCACACACCAGCACCCCAGCAGTAGTATTGTGCAGAAAAATCATTATGGAAAATAAAAAAAGGTTCAAAACTTGAGAATATTTAAAACAAAAGCCAGTTAGAGATGTTTTCTGTAGTGATACAGACTTTCTGCTTCTCAAGGGAGAAGCCAAGCCGTCTTTGTGTGGTCTCTTTGATATGGAGCATCTTTATTTTCACACAATGAACATACCCTCTGTGTGTGTCTCTGTGTATATGCTTGGATCTGCCTGAGAAACTGGAGGTGGAAGCATGTAAAGTGAAGGCATGCATATAGAATACAATTGCCCTCACACAGTCGTTGCATTTGGCTGCAATCTTTTCACCTCAGCATCTCACATAGTTAGCAATCACCTGCTTGGTACAAATAAGCAAATTATGACCAGTTTACAGAATGCAGGGCTTGCCTTGTAGACAGAGGATTAAAACTGAATGCAGGGCTAGAAGACCTTTACTGTTGCAGCAACCATTTTCACCATGCTAAGCTTCACTGAACAGAGAAAATAGCATTTATATACATTTATATTCAGAAATTTGGATTATAGAGAACAAATTAATTACAAAAGAGGCCTATTCCTGAGGGTTCCTAGACAGTTTTCTTTTCTTTTCTTTTTATTTTCAGCCACAAATTATTACACTTTTTCTGCAGTTTTTATACCATGTTGGACATTTGAGTCTGAAACATTAACCTTGGAAAGACTTTATCCATATGTTCCAACCAATCAGAGCAACACATTTGCAAAGTGGGATTCATTTGTGGTAAAAGACTATTCCAATATTTCTTAGCAACTAGATTCAGTTAATGCTGAAACCAGATGTTTACATATGATGTAAAAAAGACATACATTTATTCCATGATGTCTTAAATTAAACAGATTAAACTTAAACAGAACCTTGTTCTGCTGGGGGACTTCAACGCTCACGTTGCCAATGACAGTGAGACTTGGAGGGGTGTGGTTTGCAGGAATGGCCCTCTGGTTCTGAACCCGAGTGGTGTTTTGTTATTGGACTTCTGTGCTCATCATGGATTGTCCATAACTAACACCATGTTCAAGCATAAGGGTGTCCATATGTGCTTTGGAAAGTACACCACCAACACCATTTACAGTGGGGAGGACGTGCTGCTGACCTCATCTTGGGACGTTGTGGGTCGGTGGGCAGAGTACTTCAAAGACCTCCTCAATCCCATTGGCACGTCTTCCACTGAGGAAACGAAGCCTGGGGACCTTGAGGCAGGCTCTCCAATCTAGTGCTGAGGTCACCGAGGTGATTAAAAAGCTCCTCGGTGGTAAGGCCCCGGGGGTGGATGAGATTCGCCCGGAGTTCCTTAAGGCTCTGAATGTCGTAGGGTTGTGTTGGTTAGCACAACTCTGCAGCATTGGTGGACATCGGGGGCAGTTTCACTGGATAGGCAGACCGAGGTGGTAGTCCCCCAATTCAAAAAGGGGGACCGTAGAGTGTGTTCCAACTATAGGGGAGTCACACTCTTAAGCCTCCCTGGTAAGGTCTATTCAGGGGTTCTGGAGAGGAGGGTCCATTGGATAGTTGAACCAATTCAGGAAGAGCAGTGTGGTTTTTGTCCTGGCCGTGGAATACTGGACCAGCTCTACACCCTCAGTAGGGTCCTTGAGGGTGCATGGGAGTTTGCCCAACCAGTCTACATGTACTTTGTGGACTTGGAGAAGGTGTTTAGGGGATCCATTTTGATGGCCGTAGGATGGCATCTCTGCTTTTTACGGATGATGTGGTCGTACTGGCTGCATCAGCTCGTGATCTACAGCTCTCACTGGAGCAGTTCGCAGCCAAGTGTGTAGCGGCTGGGATGAGAATCAGTGCCTCCAAGTCCGAGGCCATGGTCTTGAGCCGGAAACGGGTAGAGTGCCTTCTCTGGGTCTGGGGGGAGGTCCTGCCTCAAGTGGAGGAGTTCAGGTATCTTGGGGTCTTGAGTGTTTAAGTTCATTCAGGTTTATTAGATTCATTCTGTTGTTTAGGTGTTTCTTACTCCCTGGTTAAATGTTTTAGAATGTATTCTCCTATAGATCTGTCTGTTAGGGTTTTGGGTTTGAGTTCCTAGTCCTAATGCGCCTGCCAATGTCCTGTTGCTACTTTTGTCCTTCGGAACCACAAACCTTGACATAGAGAATTTATTTTATTGTCTTTGAATTCAGAAGTTTACATACCATAAGACATTGCCTTTAAAGAATTTAGGAAAGCCCAGATGAATGCGTTGTACCTTTGTGGGCTCAATTAAATACATTTGACTTAAATGGAGGGACACATGTTGGTGTAACATCTCAAACACACTGTTTCTTTGTGACAAACATCTAAAGAAATTTGCCAAGCTATCAGGAAGAGATTTATGGACTTCCACCAGTCTGGATCATCCTTAGGTCCAATGTCCAGATGTCTGAAAGTGTCATATTTATCTGTTCAAACAATTATATACAAGTAAAAACAGCATGGAAATATCCAGCAATCATATTGTTCAGGAAGGAGACGGGTTCTGTGTCCCAGAGATGAATAGGTTCTGGTGTGAAATCTCTGAATCAACCACAGAACAAAAGCTGGGGACCTTGTGAAAATGCTGCTGAAGCTAGTGAGTGTCATTATCAACAGTAAAACATGTCCTGTACTAACATAAAAGTACGGGGTTGGCAGCATCATTACTGGAGGTGTTTTATACTGCAGGAGGGACTGGTGCACTTTACAAAATAGATAGCATCAGGAGAAAAGAACATAATGTGGAAATATTGAAGCAACATCTCAAGACATCAGTCAGGATGTTAAAGCTTGATGGACAAATGGGTCTTCCAAATGGACAAAGTCCCTCAGCACACCACCAAATTAGTTACAATGGCCTAAGATGTGTGCGAGAAAGGCAGCCTACAAATCTGACCCAGTTACACTAGTTCTGTTAAGATGTGCTAAAATTCCAGCACATTATTGTGAGAAGCTTTTCGAAGGAAACCTAAAACATTTGGTCCAAGTCATACTGTTTAAAGGCAATTCTAACCAATCCTAAGGAAATGCATGCTTTCATTTTTCTCCATACCTAATTGTTTTTCCCATAACTCCCATACTTTTCACAACTACATTGGAACCCCATTTTCTGCAGAATAGGATTGTCCAAATGCTGTGAATCTTGTTAGTCTTTTTCTCTCAGGTAGATCTCCAAGGGAGTCTCCAGAAATAATGAAGGCTCTTTACCTCCATATGGCACCTGCACTTAGTATCAGTCGCTGGCTTGGCTGCTTATCCTCAGGTCCAATTAATCAAAAGGCCACCTTCAGAGGGTTGCACTGTAGCCGTCATTTTAAAGATACCTGCTGCCATCTGTGCCTGTTGTAACCCCAGCACAGTACAAGTGGAGCACGTTGGCCTAACTTGGCAGGGGAGCAAGATGGTGTTAATACAGACTTTGGAAGATGATTTCCTTTGAGGGTGATCCAATCCAGTGTCACAGCATGGTGCTTAGGAAGTGTCAGAGTCTCCAACTGATGGGGTTTCTAATTCAATCTGTTCCAGATCAGTTGGTGGTCAGGGTTCCTGCCAATCTGTAACCTTCCACTCTGCTCTGTGGTCACTGACAAAATGTTAGTGTGTTGATTTGACAACCCAATAGTAAATCTATGAATGTATTTAACCTGAAAGCTTGAGTTCATTTCCCATTTTCGTTTTTAGTCTTTTAGTGCTACACATCTAAGCCCCTCTTTGCTTTGCAGTGTGATATGCAATATACATGTATGACTGAAGCTGGCTGATGCAAAGCAGAATTTCACGTTTGGGTAAACACGTCTGTTTGTTCTAGTTAGGGATCATGTGATATGACTCTGATGCACTGGTGCCATCTAGTGTTTGTAGCCAAGCATACAGTTTTGACTGACAGTGGAGGCTGCAGGTGTTAAATCAGTTTCAGCGCTGGACAAATAATCTTATGAAAATGTTTCAACTTTACACGTAGGAGGTGATAGAAACAAAGCATGCAACTGGTACCTACACATACTGAAGGACAGCTATAATTTATGTAATCGGACGTACTTTTCTTGTGAAGGTGCTTTTTAATTTCTGCATCAAGGCTTTACAATATGATTGGAGGTGTGGAATTTAATTTCTTTTTATCGCTGGGATTAAATTAGCTTTTGTGTTTATTGAATCAAGAGATCAGACAGGTAGCAGCTTTTCTAACCTTGAGGACCTCATTACAATAATGAGATTCAATGGAAAATAGCACTGCATCAGTTTCCTTTTATTTCCTATGCTGTCTTTCACCCTTCAGTCGACCTACTGAAAAGTATGCACTATTTTGTGTTGGTTTGTCACATAAAACCCCAACAAATAAATCACAGTTTGTTGTTGGAACGTGAAAAAATGTGGTAAAGTTTAACAGCCCTTCCTGTGAAAGGCTCTGTATTAATAGTATCTTTAAGCTGCACTGGTAGATCTTGATAAAAGCATCCATCTAGTTTGACCTCTCCCTGTCTGGAAGAGAACTTAAATGCCACGTCAGTTTTTCCTCACAGCACTTCTTTGTACTCCTTCAAAACTTAATTAGAAAGAAATGTACTGGCTTTTATCCTCCAAGGCGTCTGACAAATGTCTATCAGAGGTTGTCAAGAATCAGCAAACGCAACAAATGTTAAAAACGGATGTGATTAGTTCTATTTTAAAAACTGCCACAGAGTCTGTGATTTTAGACGTCTTCTGCGGACAGAATGGCAGGGTTGGCACCTGAAAATTCCTCCAGCCGAGCTGGAAATCGGATGTTACAGACGCTATTTTCTGCATAGGACTCATTAGTATTCACATGTATAATTTTATATATTATTTGTAATTGTTAAAACCGTTGCATGAAAATATGCCATTATTAACCATTGTTTTTAATGGTGATCCTGTTCCGGATAGCGGTTTCCACTTCCTGCCAGCAGTCTTTGTTAGGTCTGCTTGTTGGATAAAAAACATTTAAAGATCCCCTTAAACATTTCCCCTGGTTAGCATTCCTCTGTCCTTCCCCTTTACTTGTCTTCAAAGGTTCTTTCATCTGTCTTTATGACTTTGATGGGATGGATCGCCTTCATCCAGCTGTCTTCTCCTTCATCTCTGGCCCCACCATCACAGACCTTCCTCGTTTCCTTCCCCCTCCACAGTTCTCCTTCCTTTATTGCTGCTCAGACTGAGGCGAGCTTTTCTGTTACTGTATTTGCTCAGCAGCCTCCTTCAGCTCCTCTTTTAGATCTGTTTTATTATTCTTTTCATTCAGCTCATCTTTCTTCAATTCAATTCAATTCAATTCAGTTTATTTATATAGCGCCAATTCACAACACGTCGTCTCAAGGCACTTCACAAAAGTCAGGTTCATACATTCCCATTAATCCTAACCATTGAACAGTCCAGTCAGATTCAGTTATTTATTCAAATTGGATAAAAAGTTTTTCTATCTAAGGAAACCCAGCAGATTGCATCCAGTCAGTGACTTGCAGCATTCACTCCTCCTGGATGAGCATGTAGAGACAGTGGACAGTCACTGGTGTTGACTTTGCAGCAATCCCTCATACTGAGCATGCATGTAGCGACAGTGGAGAGGAAAAACTCCCTTTTAACAGGAAGAAACCTCCAGCAGAACCAGAACCAGGCTCAGTGTGAGCGGCCATCTGCCACGACCAACTGGGGGTTTGAGAGAACAGAGCAGAGACACAAAGAGAACAAAGAAGCACTGATCCAGGAGTCCTTTCTATGTGAAGGAAAAGTAAACGTTAATGGATGCAGCTCCTTTAGTTGTTTCATCTAGAAAGAAAGAACAGATCAACTCTGAGACAGTTTTCAAAGTTAGAGTCTGAAAGAGAGCACATAGAGTTAGTCACAGTAAAAACTCAGTCAATTGCCATGTCTAGGATAGAGAAAGGTTTAATCACTGAAAGACAGGGCCGGAAGCTTGGACGATGCCCCTCTCCAGAAAGGTGTCACAGGTAGACACAGAGTCAGGCCAGGTGTAGCATCTAGGAAGAGAAAAGAGAGAGAACATAAAGTTAAAAGCTGAAATAACAGCAAATAATGCAAAATTGGAGAGTAGTAGGAGAATGTAGCAGAGAGAGTGAAAGTGGTAATTATGTCCTCCAGCAGCCTAAGCCTATAGCAGCATAACTACACAGATAGCTCAGGATAACTTAAGCCACTCTAACTATAAGCTTTATCAAAAAGGAAAGTTTTAAGCCTAGCCTTTATCTGTCCTATTGGGAATACTGAAGATGTTCTTTGGGAAAAGAGAGACTGGTCTTTGTGTTCTGCTTGGTCAGCAGTGGTTCTGGCCATGAAACCCATGCATGCCATTTGTCCCAGTCTCTTTCTTATTGTTGTATGTACCATGTTTTCTTCAATAATGGATAAAAAAACGTGGTTAATTGCAGTTAATTCATGGTTTCAAAAATGATGTAATTTTTTTCAAACAGGGCAAGTTGGTCGGATAGATTTCTTTTTAATTAATAAGTGAAATAATCATATAAAAAAATGCCTTTTATTTTTACTCCAGAGTATCTTTGTGTGATATTAAAATTAGTTTCATTTGTAACATATAAATGTGACAAAAAAGCAAAGACAGAAGAAATATATGAGGGTGGAAATATTTTTTCTCACCACTACCTATTGAATGATTATGTATGCATGTTTTTACTAAACTTCATTACAATAAGAACGCGATAAAAGTTTGTTCACAACACAATTTACAAGTCTCTATGTTATAAAAATCAGTTACAGAGGACAATTTTGGATTATAAGTAGCAGAAACGTCTGGGCTCAGTCGCAGTCAGACTTTGAGGAGCTCTGCTATTCAGAAGCACAGAAAAGAGTCTGCGGCTCCACTGATTCACCAAAGGTGATTAGGACACCTAATTAGCATGGCACCTGGCTGTCTCTCCTTGCAGGTTTTTTTCCATGTCCTACTGGAAAGAGACCCTGGGGTGCACCCAGAACTCACTGGAGGAAGCTTTTAGGAGGTACACAAAGGTGGCCTACATCTACTAATTAGCAGGGGTGGGATCAAGTCATTGTGTTGCAAGTCACAAGGAAGTCTTAAGTCTTTCCATCCAAGTCTCAAGTCAACTCCTACGTAAAGGCATGAAAGTCTTGGTTTAAACTTTTAATTTTGATTCTTAAACAATCATCTGAACAAATATGTAATTACATCTGAATAATAACAGAACAATAAGCAAAAAGAAGGGATCTTCAAAATCATCTGAAAATCTGTTTCTTTTTACATAAAATATTAACCATTAAACTTAGAAAACAATGAGCAAAATGATCCATAATAAAGAAAACTATCAGATTTATATTCAAAATAAAAATTTATTTTCCTGTTAACCAAGAGCAACAATACAAACCTGCATTTAAAATATGAAATGAGTAACATCAAATTATCAATATAACAAATTAAATTGTTTATACTACTGTAGAAAAAGTTATTATGTGATCAAGCTGATTTAATAAGACGTAATTATGGTTCTGCTTGGAGGCACTACGTTTGTTTCTGGTTCATTCTCAAAGCACATGGAAAATATCAGTGGGAATAATGTTTCTGAATAAGGGAAATACTGATAATGTTACATGGTAACAGTATCAGTTTATAATAATTGGCTCATATTTTCCACCGCATGGCTGCACTTCTGCCACGGAAAAACATCTTGCTGAGTTGATTACAGACCTGGAGAAAAAATACACTCTTTTCAGACTCTTTCATCATAATACTGGGAGATTTTAACAGAGCAAACCTCTCCCATGAACTCCCCAAATACAGACAGCATATTAAGTGTCCCACCAGAGACAAAAACACACTGGACCATTGTTACACAGCTTTAAAGGACTCATATCATGCTGTTACCGGGGCTGCTCTGGGTTTTTCAGATCATTATCTAATCCACCTCATCCCAACCTACAGACAGAGACTAAGAGCTTCCAAACCCACGGTTCACACTGTTAAGAAGTGGACTGAGGAATTAAAGCAGATGCTACAGGCCTGCTTTGAATGCACAGACTGGACTGTTTTTGAAACCTCAGCCACTGACTTAAACCAACTAACTGATGTGGTGACATCATACATCAGTTTCTGTGAGGACATGTGTGTGCAGACCAAGACCTTCTGCACCTTTGGGAACAATAAGCCATGGTTTACTCCACACCTCAGGAATCTGCACAGGGAAAAGGAAGAAGCTCACAGCAGTGGAGATTGGGCGCAGTACAGGCAGGCCAGGAACAAACTAACAAAGGAGATCAAAGCAGCCAAGAGAAGCTACAGTGAGAAGCTTAAGAACAGCCTTTCTACTGGTGACACTTCAGCTGTATGGACTGGTCTGAGAAACCTGACTGCCTATAGGAACCCCTCCACCCATCCTGAACAGAGTCGTCTCCTGGCCAACCGTCTGAATGGCTTCTACTGCAGACATGACAAGAAGCCATTCACTCCTCAAACCATCTCCTCCACATCCCATTCAGGAACAAATTTGTCCCGTAAAACAACCAACCCCCTGCCTTCAGATCCTCTACCTGCACTAAAGATCTCCGAGGAAGATGTAAATAGGCTCTTTCAGCGCATGAAAACAAAGAAAGTTGGAGGACCTGATAACGTCTCCCCATCATGCCTGAAAGCCTGTGCAAATCAACTCGCTCCGATCTTCACAAGGATCTTCAACAAGTCACTGGAGAAATGTGAGGTCCCCTCCTGCCTCAAACGATCCACCATCATCCCGGTTCCCAAGAAACCCACCATCCTAGGATTAAATGACTACAGGCCTGTAGCCCTGACGTCTGTGGTCATGAAATCCTTTGAGCGGCTGGTGTTGAAGCACCTGAAAGACATCACAGGCCCCCTGCTGGAGCCGCTGCAGTTTGCTTACCGAGCAAACAGGTCGGCAGATGATGCTGATAACTTAGGTCTACACTTCATCCTGCAACACCTCGACCACCCAGGGACGTTCGCCAGGATCCTGTTTGTAGACTTCAGCTCGGCCTTCAACACCATCATACCAGACATCCTCCACCAGAAGCTCACCCAGCTCAACGTCCCAGCCTCCACCTGTCAGTGGATCAACAGCTTCCTGACGGACCGACAGCAGCAGGTGAGACTGGGGAGCATCTTCTCCTGATCCAGATCAATAAGTACTGGTGCCCCCCAGGGGTGTGTTCTATCCCCACTCCTCTTCTCTCTGTACACAAATGACTGCACCTCATCGGACTCGTCCGTGAAACTCCTTAAGTTTGCAGACGACACCACTGTCATTGGACTGATCCAGGACGGTGATGAGTCTGCATACAGACAGTAGGTGGATCAGCTGGTACACTGGTGCAGTCAGAACTACCTTGAACTGAACCCACTCAAGACTGTGGAAATGGTGGTGGACTTTCGGAGAACACCACCCCCATACACCCCCCTCACCATCCTCAACAACACTGTATCAGCCGTGGACCACTTCAGGTTCTTAGGAACCATCATCTCTGAGGACCTGAGATGGTCTTCACACATAGACACTGTTCGAAAGAAGGCCCAGCAGAGACTGTACTTCCTGAGGCAACTCAAGAAGTTCAACCTTCCACAGGAGCTGCTGGTCATCTTCTACACTGCCATCATACAGTCTGTCCTGTCTTCATCCATCTCAGTGTGGTTTGGATCATCCACAAAACAGGACAGGTCCAGACTGCAACGAATAATCCGGACTGCAGAGAGAATAATCAGAGCTGACCTTCCCTCCATCCAGAACTTATACAGGTCTAGGGTCAGGAAAAGAGCTGCCAAAATCTCTGCAGACCCCACACAACCTGCACATAAACTGTTTAGAGTTTTACCTTCAGGTGGCGCTACAGAGCACTGTTCACTAAAACCAGCCGCCACAGAGACAGTTTCTTCCCCCAGGCTGTTTCTCTGATGAACATTTAATAGAGTACAAAACAACATCATACAGATGTTGCAAATGCACCTTTTTATTATATATGTGTATATTGTACATTGTAAATATGTATATTATGTAATGCAAAAACAAAACAAAAGAACAAAGTGTACCGAGTCAAATTCCTTGTTTGTACGTACGAACTTGGCAATAAAGCTGATTCTGATTCTGATGTAACAATATCTATCGTTACACGTCTGCTGCTTTTTCTTTGTAACACACGTTTTGTTTGATGTGAGCTATCAAGTCTTTTTAAGTCAAAGGGTTCAAGTCCAAGTGAAGTCACGAGTCACAGATGTTAAAGTCCATGTCAAGCCCAAAGTCTTTTATGGGCTCATTAAGTCAAGTTTAAAGTGACTCGAGTCTGACTTGATTTTATGTCACGACTCGAGTTAACACCCACTAATCCACTAATTAGATGACTTCTGATTGCCTTTAGTGGCAGAGTTTATAGATAAAAGAGATGAACCAAAATATCATCAATATTAAATTCATTATAAAGAAGAATCCTGTAAAATTAAATCCCCAGGTTGCCTTTGCTGCTCCTGTCATAACTCATAAATACTGTACATGTTATCGATGTGGAGCTTTTAGCTACAAACCAAAGCAAATCTCCCAGCAGCTTCTCTTGGCTGATTAACAAACACAAGCTGACAGATTTACAGTCCTCTGTGAGAGATTTGCTACCAGCTCACTCTGTGCTCAAACCCCCCTCCTCCAACATTCCCATGCAGGTAAATTCTAACAATATCTACTGATTGTCATGGTTAGCAAGAAGTGACAGGCATGGACAGCAGCGCATTAAAGAAGATTAAACACAGAGTCCACTGTGACGACTTCAAAGCCTTCTGTTCGGTGACAAAAACTTACAAAACTTAATAACTATTACAGACACACGAAGGCTCGGCGCTGAAAGATTTTCGCCAGTTTACCTACAAAAAGAAAGAGAATTATGCAGAGTCCGTGGAGATGAATTCAAAAGTAGAAGCAGCATTTTAAAAGCATAAAATCCAAAGTGGCGTTTCACAATGGCTGTCACATTGTCATACAGATCAGTGCATTTGATAAAGAATAATAAGAACTAGGAAGGATTATTCAAAACATATTATTTTATAAATCAACAAAAACACAAATTATGAACTAAGATGTTTTCATCCTTTTCATTTCTTTTGCAGAGAATATCTCAGTGCTTGATAAATCTAAATGGTCTGGTTCCACGAGGTGATATTCTGGCCAGTTAGGATTTCTCTCCCTGTGAAAAGTAAAGAGTTAAAGAGAGGAGAGACAGACCATGTCTGACTGAGCAGCAACACACAGAAACAGGAAGCTGCAGCCGATTAGGTCTACAGACAAGTCTGACCACCTGGTTAACATTTGTTGGGTTTTTTGTTGTAATCTTCTTTAATATTTTAGCAATATAGTTTTTGAGTTGCTTAAAATTTAGATTGAAATTCCAACAAGAGGAACCACCAAGCATTTACCAGCGTTCCAGCCTCAGAGTAAGTTCCCCAGATGACAGGATGCCTCAAATCTGCCCTTCCTTTCCACTCAAGCGACCGGACAAAACTAGGAGCAGAGGTCCAAGATGGTTCAGAGAAAGTGACCTGACTGGAGATTCATGTCATCCTCCTTTCCACCCTATTATAAAGTTATTTTCTGGCACCTCAACTCCAGGTCTTCTTCTTTTGAAAGTTTTTCCAAACTGTTCCTCAGGCTCAATGCAAGTACCTCAAAATCCAAATAATGAAAGCAAACAATGAGACAGAGAGATAAAGAGACAGAAAGAGAGAGGAGAGAGAGAGAGCATTCCATAAAGTTAAATCTTCATCAGCTAAAGAAAATCTGAGTGCTTGGTCCTGATCAAAATTCTCTTTCAGTAGATTTAATGGTTTTATGTTTATATCTTGTTAAATAATTAATCATTTTATTGGTGTGATCACAAACAGTTTAATTATTGATTCTTTTAGCCACTGGCTGTAAATTAGGGAACAGTGAGTCCTGGGCCTAGTCAAAGCCCAGATCTTGGTCTCATTGAGATGCTGTTGGCTGACTGAAATGGACCATACCCAGTAGTGGTGAGGAGTGAGACAAAAGTTCTTCAGACTAATGCCAGAGACGGGGAGATGGATAGAAGAAGCTTCTCACTGAAGTTATTTCAGCCAAGTAGGTAAGACTAACTGTTCAGTTCAGAAAGCACCTTTTCGCAGTGAAGCTCATTCATGAAATGGAACATATCATGTTTTTAAATCCTTGTATTTCCCACTTAAATCATTTTGTTGTGGTCTATAGAAAGTGGAACCTCATTGCTTTGGACTGAACTCCTTGATCTTGTAGTTCCACTGGCTCCTCTTTTACCTGCTCTGAGGTGTGTCTGAGAGCAATTCGTTTTGGTGTTGTCTCTTTAAATGCTGCTGAGGCCCTTCATACCCCGCCCCCTCCATGTCAAAGAGCGCGGCACTTTAACCTGTTTGGCCATTTTTGGTGGAACAGGTTATCCAAATGGGATAACAGAGATACAATTATCTAGCAGCGCAGAAACAAGACAAAAACTGCAAAAACAATTCAACCTGTTAATGTAATAATAATACAAAATCATGCAGTACAGTTCTGTCCTCCAGGAGCTAAATGCAGCACATCAACAGAAGACCTGATGCTACTGCTATCAGAACAATGGTCAGGATGTCATATCAACGCAATAAATTCATGTCTAAAATAACGTTTTTGGTCATATAATCATTATTTGCAGCTTACTGCTTTGCTGCATTCGTCGTTTCCATAGACAGAAGGAACTGACCCCTTAATCAGATGAAGTCTTTCAGAAAATCCTTCTTGATACTGGAGGGGATGGATGAAGAACACATCCTTGAAGAGCTTCATGTAGACGAAACATTTCCGCACTGATGTGGGAACATTTCCATGAAACTAAATCTAAAGCCAGACACTTTGATGAGGTTCTGATGCTGGGGGTCAGTGTAATGAATTATACACCCAACAACCGAACATTTAGACTTATCAACTTCTAACTTTGGCATACTTAAGCTTGAACTACAAAATCGCAGAGAGAAATAAAAATGGTGGATACGCGAATTGGTCAGCTGGAAGTCCATGACCTTGTTTAGCTGTTCAGCAGCAAATACTGTGACAAGAGTTGGAAAAACGTAACAGATGATAGAGAAAACAGAACAAACTGAAAAATATGACCCAAACAAAATATAACAATATCTCTGCTGCACCTGGAGAGACTAAATTCAACTTTTTAGCGCTCCATCAGACTCCAATTACACTACAAAATGTATTTAAGGGAAGTGCATTTCCTTCCCCTTTAAAAGGACATTATTAAGACTAGAGGAAAGGGAATCCTAATTTCTTTCTCATGTCTTACTTATTTATTGATATCTTTTGTTCAATGAGTGAAACAGTATTGTTGGGATCTAGCCATGTTATTTTTGTAATGTAATTTTTTCAAATAATTTTTCATATAATTTGATTTGAGAACATTGTATGCTGAGTATTTATTGACACCCTACAGCTTCTGTGCTTAGATAACCGCAGTAGACTGGCTGAATTAGTGTAGATGTTAATCATCTAGAGAACAAGAAGTACTCTGATACCAGAAATAACAGAAATAACTTTAATATGTAAATAAAATAATAATACTGCAAATAACCAAGAAGAAAGGAACAGCTAAATATAATAAAAACAGTATGTAAGTAAAAATAAAAGAGTAATAATTAAAAACAGCCTGATATGTCTGCTCAACTAGAATTTAAAGCCAAGTTAAAAAGAAGGGTTTGAAAAGGAAAATCATTAAAGGTATCGGCCGTCCTTACAGTAAGAAGATGTTTCAGAGTTTAGGAGCAACAACAGAAAAGGTTCTGTCTCCTCGGGTCACAAGACGAGTCCTAGAAACATCTAAAAGCAGCACAAGTTCTGACCTCAAACTTCTCATTGGAATGCGCTTGTGCAGAAGCTCTGTTAGATAAGGAGGTGCCTGACTGTTCAATCATTTAAAAACCAAAATTAAAATCTTTAAATTAATCCTAAAACATACTGGCAACCAGTGCAGGGAGGATAATTTGGGATTAATGTTCTCACGTTGCTTTTTAACCATTAGCATACAGGCAGCAGCGTTTTGGGGCAGCTGCAGACGACGTAGAAGGGAGTTGTCCAACCCTGCATAAAGAGAGTTGCAGTAGTCCAGTAGGCCACTAGAAGGTAAATATGGTTTGATTTTGCTGATTAACAGACTGGATAGATTGGACTACTGCACTGACCTGTTTATCACATTTAAACGAGTTATCAAAAGCCCTGCTGTGATTCCTCATTGCAGAACAACAAGCTCTGTTAAATAAGGAGGTGCAAAATGCAAAAGGTCTCCTTTGGCTCCTTTGTTTCCCAAATGAAACAGAACCTGTTTCTTCTGATTATCCGCCACCCACACAGCAAACATTAATTTACTTCACTTTATCAGTTAACGTTAATACATTTCCCTCTGTCCATATAGTTTAATCATTTCCATCCACCTCTCATCTCATGTTTGAAGTACCAGGTCGAGATTGTCTTTCCTTCATGTGCACAAAGTGCAAGTTCTGGCTTCCATACAAGGATATACCAGCCTAAATGAAGCCTCCAGTTAAAAATCAGCAGCAGCACAACCAAACACATCTGCTTTAATAACTGCGGTCCAATGCATTTAGGAGAATGTATTAAGAGATGTGAGAGTCTCAGTGGTACAGCAATGCAGCAGAAAGCAGAGGCAGCTTTAAATGTGGTGTGGGTGTTATTTCCAGCTGGCAACAGCAACAGCTAAAGAGAACAAAGTAGAGGCTTGGTTGTGCTGTCAAACAGGTCTTACTGCACGTTGTTTGATGAGAACAGTGATTTTCATCAGTCTGTGATCATTTAGGTTCTGACCTACAGGAACTGGTGGAGGCTTGATGTTTGAGCAAGACTTCAAAGACAAAAGGGAATAATGACTTGTTTTCATTATAAGATGGAAGTAAAGTGCATATGCTAGTTTTAATTAAAGAAAAATATTTAAAAAAAAGAAAAGCAGAGTCAGAAAATATTACACAAGGGTGGACTCTACTGATTAGGTGACTTTTGAAAGCAGTTGCCACAGGTTTTATTATGGGGGTATCTGAGCAGGGTGGGAATAAATGCACTTTCATTGGTGAAACATGTTTAAAAAAAACGTGTGAAATGTTCCTTCAATTTCACAAGTATGCAGTATTTTGATAAAATCCCAGTAAAATATGCAGATGTTTGTGGATTGACAAAATGTAAAAACCTTTTATTTTATCATTATTGATGATTCCAAGTGAATACATATCCACATCTGTCTCTGCATGTCTCATACTGACTTTTCAGTAAAGCTTTTGATGCTTTGGTATCAACTGGATCTAATGTAATTCCTGCAGTGAAATCTTTGTTAATCACCACACTTAGCAGAATCCATGCACAGTCAGCAAACTCACTTGTTGCTTTCTTTTTCTTCTGCATCCTCTGCATAACCTCTTTTGATATCTCTTGGGATTCAGCGTATTATTCTGGTCACCATGCAGCAACAGCACAGCTGAATGAAAAGGACGATAACAAAGCAGCATAAACAGCAGAAGGGACCCAACCAGCATTTTCTCAGACAGTATGCATAAAACAAGAAAATACCACAATGTGACAAAAACAACAAACATTACATTTCGCAGTCATTTTATTCCTTCATTTTTGAAGCTAAAACACAATCATTATGTTAATAAATTGTATTTGAATATTTATAGCAAAGCCTGAGTTAAAGAGTGAGATCACCAAGATTAGTTTTTAATGCCCTGATATTGATATTAAAAAATATGAGAAATCTATGATACTGAGATAGACTTCAATAGGAAAGTGCTGCTCTTCATATCATGTTTTACTTTATTCAGGCAGATGGTTAAATTAAAATAACAGGGACTGAAGACTGACATTGTGACATTTTACAGAAGTGAAACACATAAACTGAAATGTTTCTGATAATATCAAAGAAAAAAGTGAGCGAGCTACTTCCAAAATGTTTCATTAAGTGTCATTAGGGCAGAATAACAGAGAACAAAGCCGAAAGCCGCACTCAGTGAGTTCATGTTGGTCTTCTGGTGTTTCTGTTATGAAATATAAACGCATTCAGAACATTCAGTAATGCACATTTTGTGCTGAATATTTAAAATCAAAGAGAAACTCTGTTTAGGCAGAAAAATGCTTCAGAGTCTCTTTGATAACATAAGACTTCAGGTAAAGACATAAGTCTGTTTTTATCATTTTTATAAAAAATGTTTCTGTTGGTTCTGTTGGCCCAGAGGATATAGAAGATAGATATTCTAATGTGAAGGAGTGGTGGGGCAGTTGGTAGCACTGTATTTCTGGAGCAAGAAAGTCCTGGGTTCAAATCCCATTGTGGAGTTTGCATGTTCTCCCCATTCATGCATGGGTTCTCTCTGGGTACTCCACCTTCCTCTAACAGTCGAAAAACATGACTGTTAGGTTAACTGGTTATCCTAAATTCTCCTTAGGGATGAGTGTGTTCATTCATGGTTGTATGTCTCTGTGTCGTCCTGTCAGGGACTGAACTGTTCAGGGTTCCCAATCCAGTCCTGTCCTGGCTTTAGTAACCCAAGAAACCAGCACAACCTAAAATGTCTTTTTTTTTTTTTTTTTTTGAGACTTTAGACAACTGCTTGACTCTGGGGAATCCAGATGAACACAATGGAAATCCAGGCATTCCAAGAGAAATCATTCCAACAACACTGTTGTATCTCCTTTATGTTCCGTGGAACAGAACATTACTGGACAAACTTTATTTTCCCTGCATCTGCCTCTTCTACAGCTGAAGAGACAATGTGAGCCAGTGATGCACAGAAAAAACTGTTTCCTTTTCATTTTCACTGTCAGAAGTTTGTCAAGGACGTCGGATATGTGCTGCTCGGCTGTAGAGGAATAAATAAAGATGTCATCCAAATAGACAACACATATTTTTCCTCTGAGGTCCCCCAGAACTACTTCCATCAGCCATAGGAGACAGGAGCATTTTTAGTCCAAATGGCATCACTTTAAAATGGTGTAAACCAGGGGACAGAGGTAAACTGCTATTTCCCAGCTCCATTTGGACTCAACAGCTGCTGCTATTGAGGTCTAAGGTTGTAAAAATAGCAGCTCTAGCTTATTGACATAATGCCAGAAAACATCAAAAATTATCTTAGAAATTGAATTACTGCTGCTCATTATTTTTGCCAGAGTTATGAGGCAATTCCCAGTCTGGTTATATTCCATCATCATCATTACACAGTGAGAAAGAATATTCACAGAAACATTCAGAGGTGTTTCCAACCCTTCCAGGAGTAGACGGCCCAACAAGTTTGGAGGAAGCCTGAGCTCTTGCAGAGATCTTTGAGTCTCTGAGTCAACCATGAATGTCTAGATATGTTTTCTAGATTCCAATGTGAGATAACTGAAGGTTAGCAGTAACTTTGAAGAGCAACACTACCCTGATCTCATGTCTCCAGTCAGTTAGAAGATTACACCAAACATTGTAAAGTCAGTGTGGTTAAGTTTACAGCAATGGGTTTCACAGTTTACAGTTATACCATCCATTAGTTACATGTAATCCTAGGATCTGATATAATCGGTACTGTCATTGACCCTGAGCTGATGAGGAGGCAGTAAAATATACACCAAGTAGCATTCTAAATAATTTATGCTGTTTTAAAGAAATGCTGCTCTGCACCAGCAGGCTGTTTGATTTAGACACACATCACAGCTCTCAGCAAATTTTCACTTTAAAGAATTACACATTCAAAAGGAATGCATGTTTTCTTTCAGTTTCAGTCTTAAAAATATTTTCTAAATAAGCAGAAAAATACAACTGAATAATTTTGGACTCGGTCTTTATAAAAAAAGCTTTGCTCAGTAGTCATCTCTACATACCTGCAACATTTTAATTAGATTTAGCTTTATTATTTAAACAGCTGCCTCCAACTTACATATAAACATGCTAAATAGACTTACAGCATTTAGTATGCTTGTCTGTCAACAATTATTATTACTATAAGTGGTAAAAACTGTATTCAGATCTATAAAACTTACATACAGTATGTCCACCTGAGCTTTCAACATGAGGATCTGCCAAGAGTATGCGGCTGGTTGCATTAACCAGATATTCTGAGATCACCATTATCATTATCGACATTATACATCAACTAACCCTAACCCTAACCCCAGATAAAAAGCCATAAGGTGGAAATTCAGTTGCTAATACATTTTTTTGAGAAAGACAGAAAGTTAACATCCTGACATAAATTGAGGCCATGCTATTCCTCCTGCTGTCAGAGAAACTCAGAAATATGGAGCCAAAAAGACAGAAAGATGGACATGTTGGATGTTTCTATGTGTGTGGAGATGAAGGCCATACTTCAGAACAAGGAAGAAGAAGTAAAAGAAGATGAATTGGAGAATTTTACACATGGTTTATGTAATACTCAGGTAAGACATGGCTCCCCTCTGCTGGACAAAATAGAGGTGTACATTGTTGCTGATTAAATTTGAACATTTAATAAATATTCAAAAATCTCCTTAGATCTGAAAGGTTTAGTTTCTGACGCAACCTTTTTCTCCTTCTTTCCTGAATACAGTCCTGTTTACTGAAAAGGTTTTCCTCAAATACATAAAAACAAATAAATTTATATTCCTGGAATCCCTGCAACTCCAGGTCCATCTGTTGCAGAGTAGAGATAGAGACAGGACCAGGAATGGGTCAATATGAAGGTTCTTGCCTCCGTATTTAAGCTTCTGGTTTTTCATTGTTCCTTGCTGGATTCTCCAGGTCTTTACACTGTTTCCCTGCCTGTGATCCATGTCCTGTTTGCCCTTGTCAAGAACTGCAGGTTTTCTGTTGTATTATTAAATCATTCACCATGCTCATCCTTAGTGCACTTTGGTCCAACTCAGAACCTACAAATATGACATCAGAAACCTTCTTTCGGCCAGAACTGGCAGTTCCCAGCAACAGATGGGGGAGGGGTGATGCTGCATTACTTTATGCTTCATATCTATCTGTTTCAGCCTGGGACACATGATTCAACTTTTAAACTTTATGTAGGACCACTACTACATGCAGACCACTACTTAAATGATTCACAGATTGTGAAGATGGTCTAAGGGAAATGGTCTCTGACTACATAAACTAACATATTTAGCCACCATTGCTAGAAGGAAGCTATCAACAATCAATGGTTCTGATGCAGATCAGTACTCACATAGTGATAAGCCAGTCAGAACCTTAACCCGGGCCTGGGTTCTGGTGTTAACATGAAAGTTCTATGAAACATAACTGAGAGAACAAGAGAACACGGACGACAAAAGATTGCTGGGAGACGGAGCCTACATCGGACAGGCCTTCCCATTTATCGTCACCCGTAAACGTGACAATGGGTCTCTAACTGAAGCGGACCAGCAACACAACTCCCAGGTCAGCTGTGGGAGGGTGGTTGTAGAAGAAGCCTTTGGCGGTTAAAGTGCAAATAGAGGGGTTTTCGTGATATGTAGAACACAAGACTTGACTCTGTGGTGAGGATCGTCCATGCAGCCTGTTTTCTGCATAAGTTCTGGGATTTCTGAAATGGGCCCAAACCTGAACATGGCTTCCCAAGTCAAGAAGATGAAAATACATGAATGAATGATTTATGTGGTGCTGTAAGAATATTATGATAGTAGTAGTAGGTTATATTATGTGGTAAAGAGTTTAATTCTTGGTTGGTCATTTCATTTTGTGTGCTTCCTGTTTCCACTGCTCTGAAAGAGCATGGACATTTTATTTACCTCAACCTAATGACATATGGGGAAGTTGTGAAGAAAACTGCACTACACCTCCAGTCCAGCAGGTGGTGGTAATACAATTTCTTTCTAATTCTGCTTTTGATATTTTAGACAGCACATGGACCCCAGCTGATACTCGGGGCTTTGGCTCCACTGGTTTGGCAATCAATTTGGCCCAACATAAGAAGTCAGACTGCAGTCATACACTGGGTGTAAAGGACAACAACAAGAAAAACATAAAATTACAACCACTGACAGAAAAAACAATGCAGAGTCGGACCGAGGCATAAGTAAATCAAGCTGCTGCATAGGGCACAAAATAATTAATATTTGAATGTACTGAATATTTAAAAACATCACAAACAAAGTCAGATTTTAATATGTTATAGTTCTTTTAAAGCCCAGACTGTAATTTAACATCTGTGACTGTTTACAGATAAATTTAAACAAGAAATGTATCGTTTTCAGTTTCCACCTGTGGACCCAGCCGGTTAAACTGACCTTTTTAAATCTTCTCAGTTGAAGTGTTGTGTTGTACACAAGACATCACTGCAAAATCTAAGGTTTAAGAATTATACTGCAGCATTATTTAAAGCCTCCACCTTGCAAGACACATCACATACAAGAGCTGTTTCACCCAAAGTTCCTTCAAAATATCTGAGATGGATGAACCCAAGTGTTTCTTCTGATTGCCTGTACATCGAAGATCTCTTCAATTAATGATCAGATTTAGCTCATTTAGACTTTGCAAAGCTTTGAAATAATCCCATATTATATTTTAGATGATTGTAGCTCACTGCCCAGCTAGAAGGTGAACCTCCACCCCAGTCTGCATCAAAAGAGAAACTTTTCTTCTCTTTTGTTGCAGACACACATGTTCTTACACAGTCCTCTGCCATCTGTTCTTACCAGTCAAGCTGCCTTGGCAGCACAGCAGGACTGGGATGCTATCAACGACCGCCACTCCACCACATCCAACCTACACACACTTTTTCTGCTCCTCTCAGATGCTCAGTAGGACCCAACTATGTTCAACTCACACTCTGCAGAAAACTGGAGAAGTTCTCCATGAACCAACTAAAGACGGTCAGCCCAACAATAGAAAAAGCAGCCATTTTGCAAGCATGAACAAAACTGATGAGGTTCTCTTTTGAAAGAAAAACTAATATATTTAGACAGTCAAAACTGTAATGAATGTAACAATTATTTTTATGTTTTGGAAACCAAAAACATTTTTTATTTTTCAGTTTTAATCATCAGGACCCTTCCCATGCAAGTTTTAGATGTGCTCCTGCTCCAGCACAGCTGATTCAAATGTTTAAATTGCCTGCAGGCAGGAAGCACAAAACTCAGGTGAGTAGGCCCTGAGAGCAGCCAAGGTTTACATTTACAACATTATAAGTAATGAATAATAAGACTCAGAGCTGTAGACATTATACCAAGTATGAAAGAAGACCGCTTGTGTGTGAAAGGATGACATCTCAACCAGGGCTGGTTTTCATGTTATTGTCATATGGAGGAGATTCCCACACTTTATGCTTGAACCTTGGTCTTGTTTTGAACACAGTCATTACAGAAACCTGGGCAGAGTCAACCACACACAGTTCTGATAGCTTTGAAGTGATCTCTTTGTGTTCCTGGCAACTTGTGCTGACAATGACCCAAGGCTGCAGAACTGTAACCTATTAGATAAATTGTCAAATGTATTTCAGAAATATATAATGAGGATGAATAAATATGCTGTGCTCAGCAGAGTTAAGGAGCAGAACAAAGAGGGACAAGAGAAGTCTGATGGGGATAATATTTTGTTCTGAGTAAACACTGGAGCTCTTGTCCAAATGCCAGATTTAAAAAAAACACATTGTTGATGCAGCAGACAAGCTGTCACCTGTTTACAAGGTGTTGGTGCACCATCAAGTTTTATTGAAAATCTGCAGAAGCTTTTTAAGCTCCTTGCTGTTGTGTTTGGACATACTGTGTGAACCTTAAGAAATAGACAAGATTTAATTTTCTTATTAATCTTTGGGTTTTAAGTCAGCACCTCTGACTTAAAACCCAAAATCAGAGGTGCTATTCTGGCTGCAGATCACATGAAATCATAAAACCGAAGGATTTTACAAAGCAGCAAAGAGGCATATGCAAAGTATGCTAATTAAATTTTTTAAAATGTAATAAAATCTGTATAGCAGAACCTGCCATTGTTCCATTCTTCAAGTACTTGGGTGTGTTGTAAGACTGTTTATAGTAGTCAATATAAATTATTGTTAGACCAACGTGCAGCATTTTAAGGAACTTCAGTTGCATTTCATGATCTAAGCCACGGTTTGAGGCCACGCTGAGGAGGTCTAAAACATTCAATATAAAAGAAGAAAAGCAGTGCATTATTCCTCCATGAAAGAGTGGATCTGCTTCATTTCTGAGGTTATAAATTACATCATGACTGTATTAATAAGTTGCAGTGTTTAAAAGTACACCTTCACGATTGATCCTTTCTCATTCAATTCTGTAATACATAATAACCCATTCATATCGTTTGAATCCTACGTGCTTTTTCCATATTTCTCTCTTCCTTTATTCTCTCTGGTGCATGTGATCCCTCCCCCAAACCAAGCCCTTCCTCATTTTTATTGTCCCTTTATTCCTCCATCACATGCATCATCCTCTTTTTCTATTTCTGTACCACCATGCTTTGCTCATTCTCCTCACCGTTCTTTCTGTTGCTGTAATCCTTTTTCTGCAGAGCTTTAATCTCCACCTATATGAGGCAAGAGGCTGCAGGCCTTTCTGATGGCCGTTGGATAACTCCTTACGTGTGTGCAGGAAAGTCTGGAACGGGGTGCGTGTGGGTCTGAAGTCTTGTGTGTTCAGTTTTTATGATGTTTTAGCCCCACAGCACATATTTCCCTTGTAGATGCTTAAGCTAAAACACAGCTTGTTGCTTGGTTTGTCTGTGTTGAAGCTAAGGACACATAATCTGTCCACAACGCAACATTCCTCACAGATTTCCATGTTTGGATTTTGTACTTTCAGAAAGAAAAATATTGGAAGAAATCTTTCCTTTATTTCTAACTTTACTGATCTCTGGACACTTTCTCTAATATTGTGCTGATCAGAAATAAAGCAATCAACATGGCTTCATATTCAAAGATTGTTCATTCATCTCATGATTGAGCCAAACAGAACCCTACCCTAAACAGAAAATGTTAAACATGTCATCCTAAAACAGCAAAATTACAAACTGATAATCAATGCACCTGCTCCTCAGAGGTCAAGGTTCCCCCTGAGCCTAGCAGAGAGACAAGGTCGAAATCAGCTCCTCCTACCTGCTGAGGTTCTGGGGTTCCATGAAGGTGGCCCACTCTTTTATTTCTGTTGCAGTCGTGTTCTGGTGTTGAAGATGTGAATAAGTCCTAAAGGGTTCCTGTGACCCCTACCCTATCTTCGTCTTCACTTTCCTCAATACCTGTTCTTTATTTTTACACAGTGGTCATCACAAAGTCCTGATGTTAGACCCATAGAAAGTACGTGGCCTACAAACCTGCCCCAGTTACACCAGTTCTGTAAGGAGAATTAAGCCAAATATTCAGCAAACTACTGTGAGAAGCTTGTGAGGGAAACCCAAACAATCTAACTGATGGAAGATGAAAATTCAATTCAACAAAATAATGAGGAAATGTATGTAAAATTTCTGAATTTCAAGAAAGTTTAAAAAAATATCTAAAGAAAAAATATCTTCCTCAAAATCTGGCATTTAGTAAATGGAAATAATTGTTCTAATCCTAACTGACCTGAATCAGGAAACCTGTGGTGTGATTTAAGGTCAGAGAGTGAAAACAAGAAAGCTAGAATAATTCTAATTAAAATGGCAGATGGCCTCCATTCAATCTGAACGAGCTTCAGCTTTTAGGCAGAGAAAGTAGGGGGGAGGTTGGTTGTGGCATTAAGCATTAACTCAGCGAAGCTGAATGCATGCCAAACTTTTCAGATTTCTATTTGTAAACAAAGAAATTAAAGCCATATTTCCTTTTCTGTTTGCTCCATTATGTTCATTGTGTTGGTGTATTCCATAGGTCACAGATTAGCGGACCAGGGTCCGGACTCGGACCCACGTGCCGTCCAATCCGGACCCAACCTGATTTTAAACATTTATACAGGGGTTGGACAATGAAACTGAAACACCTGGTTTTAGACCACAATAATTTATTAGTATGGTGTAGGGCCTCCTTTTGCGGCCAATACAGCGTCAATTCGTCTTGGGAATGACATATACAAGTCCTGCACAGTGGTCAGAGGGATTTTAAGCCATTCTTTTTGCAGGATAGTGGCCAGGTCACTACGTGATACTGGTGGAGGAAAACGTTTCCTGACTCGCTCCTCCAAAACACCCCAAAGTGGCTCAATAATATTTAGATCTGGTGACTGTGCAGGCCATGGGAGATGTTCAACTTCACTTTCATGTTCATCAAACCAATCTTTCACCAGTCTTGCTGTGTGTATTGGTGCATTGTCATCCTGATACACGGCACCGCCTTCAGGATACAATGTTTGAACCATTGGATGCACATGGTCCTCAAGAATGGTTCGGTAGTCCTTGGCAGTGACGCGCCCATCTAGCACAAGTATTGGGCCAAGGGAATGCCATGATATGGCAGCCCAAACCATCACTGATCCACCCCCATGCTTCACTCTGGGCATGCAACAGTCTGGGTGGTACGCTTCTTTGGGGCTTCTCCACACCGTAACTCTCCCGGATGTGGGGAAAACAGTAAAGGTGAACTCATCAGAGAACAATACATGTTTCACATTGTCCACAGCCCAAGATTTGCGCTCCTTGCACCATTAAAACCGACGTTTGGCATTGGCATGAGTGACCAAAAGTTTGGCTATTGCAGCCCGGCCGTGTATATTGACCCTGTGGAGCTCCTGACGGACAGTTCTGGTGGAAACAGGAGAGTTAAGGTGCACATTTAATTCTGCTGTGATTTGGGCAGCCGTGGTTTTATGTTTTTTGGATACAATCCAGGTTAGCACCCGAACATCCCTTTCAGACAGCTTCCTCTTGCGTCCACAGTTAATCCTGTTGGATGTGGTTCGTCCTTCTTGGTGGTATGCTGACATTACCCTGGATACCGTGTCTCTTGATACATCACAAAGACTTGCTGTCTTGATCACAGATGCGCCAGCAAGACATGCACCAACAATTTGTCCTCTTTTGAACTCTGGTATGTCACCCATAATGTTGTGTGCATTTCAATATTTTGAGCAAAACTGTGCTCTTACCCTGCTAATTGAACCTTCACACTCTGCTCTTACTGGTGCAATGTGCAATCAATGAAGACTGGCTACCAGGCTGGTCCAATTTAGCCATGAAACCTCCCACACTAAAATGACAGGTGTTTCAGTTTCATTGTCCAACCCCTGTACATTACTGCATGTTGTCCATTAGTGTCTAACTCGTGTTAACATAATGTAGCCCTCCGGAGCATCTGGCCCCGGGCTGCACAATGAGCTGCTTCACTTAAGGCTGCTACTGCTCCCCTAACCGCAAAGCATTTTCTCATTTACTATTTAGACATAAACATTTTATTACTGCCATGTCTGACTTTTGAACAGGCGCGACGGGCAGCTATGTAGGTCAGCGACATTCTGGTCCACACTCCCAGCCAGCTGGTGGCAGTAATGCACCACATCTTTGTATGCCAACCGCCAGAAAACGACAAAGAAGAAGCTCTGCAGGTCCTTCAACACGGGTTGTTAAGTTGCAGGGAGCTTATGCTTGCTGATAGTACAATGACTTGGCGCACAGATGAGTGAGTGAAAGAAGATGGCTTTATCAAAAAATACGTAAAGTGGAAAATTACACATTTAAAGATGAATGAACAGAAGCATACGGTCTCTTTAGCACAACACTGAGCATAGAGTGTTCACTGTGAGTACAGTGGATTCTGGGAAAACACAACAAGCCTTTCATGGACTGGAAAATGATCACAGAGTGCCTGGAAGCTGTGGCAGAAACACCTTAAGATGGAAAAGAAGGACAACAACTTGAGGAAAAGGTCAAGCCGATTGCCCTGCCTGCCACAAGCACAAGGAGAGCAGAACTGTTCTACCAAGATGTACAGACTTAAATTGGTATTTAAATTGGATTGCTCTTTTCTGTTCAGCAGATGATTTCATTGGCATATGAATAATTGAACAGTAGTAAAAAAAGAAATTGGTGTAAAATAAATGTTAAATAAAGATGAAAGATAATATGTTTGTTTTTTGATTTAAAATGTTCGGACCCCCAAGTGTTTGGATGAGGGAGGGAGTGGACCTCCTGCTATTTTAATTGGGGACCCCTGGTCTGTACCATAAAATCCTGTCTTTGCATAAGTAATATTACTGTTGACTATAACAATAACAGCACATTTAATTAATTGAATCCATTCTAACCCATGTTTGGGTTCTGATTCTGCCCTTTCCATTCTGTACCTCCTCATTGATGTGGCCCTGGTGATTCTGCCTCCTTGTCCTGGCCTATAAACAACCACTTGAGCTTCCAAAGTCTCCACAGGAAGAACAAGATAGGATGAAGAAACAGAAGTCATTCTTTGACTTGTCTTCTTTGCTCCTTGTGTTTGTCATTTTTAACATCTGCTCTTTGTAAGGCTGACCTTTCTCTGTGCTCTTCTTTCTGGACCTTGTTCTTCTTTCTGTCTTTGTTTGACACACTCAAACACAACGGAGTCCAGGCTGGACTTCTGGACCTCATTAGTTTTCCAATTAGCCGGCGTCATCTGTCAACTGTCCTCCCAGTTACTTTGAGCGCTCATGACACTGCAGCCATCTGTCTGTCCTAATTCATCTCACTGGGAACAGGTGGACTTCCTTTTTTTCCACTCCTGTGTGTTTTTGAGAAAAATAGCTGAAAGTTTTGTCTCTTTGAGAGTTTTTAGATAGCAAGACATGAAAACATTTTAAAAAGTTTTCATTTACCTCATTTTGTTAATGAACTTACCTACAAATAAACTCTCCTCCTGTAGCATTAAAATGAGATTACAGCAATATTTGTCATTTAATATGACACACATAGAGGGGCTTTCATTTTTATTTTGAGGAAGAATACTATATCTTTTAAGACATGTATATCGTCATCCTAAAACAGCAGTGTTACTTTTGGAAGTGGCAGCGGGGGTGTTTGTCTTATTAACTGAACTGAAAAAAACATTTGTGGTTTAATAAGTCCTTGCTGGTAGAAAATAACTGCCATGTTGTTTATAACTAGATTTCTGAGGTTTGACAACCAGTCACACCCACATGATGCTCGACCTCATTCACATCACAGCTACTGGTTAAAAGCCCATTAAAGGCAGAGAAGTGTTGGTGCATGTTTCCTAAAAATAATACATACCATACCAGAGGACAATTAATGCTGTTGCAGTATAACCTGTAAAGCTCAGTCAGCTGTTCCAAAATCTACAGAACTTTTTTTCCGTCATGAATTCGATACTAGGCATCTCAGCTTCAGTTTTACCCACAGTTTATTGTTAATAACAGAGCAAACATTGTTGGGGTCATCCATTTTGGTCGGACAGGCCGACTAGGCTGCGCAGACGTCGCAGCTTTGACGTAACTCAGGATTATAAAACTTACAGAAACCAAACTATCGTTGCCATTTCCAGCGTGTCTCACAGGACGGAGGTGAGACAAAAGCTTGCAGGCGAACTTTTCCTCCTCACGGCCGTTCATCGAAGAGCTTGAAAGCTGGAATCTGTCTGACACAAGAAGGTCAGAAGATTTATAACCGAACAAAGACGCCACCGGAGCGTGTGAAAACCCACAGAGGTTTATTCCCAAGGAGATGAGTTTTCCTCCTTGTTGATTCAGTCAACATATTTTCCCGATTTGGATGGATGAGAAATTTACCGTTTTTTGAGTTGATCACGGACACGTAACATTCTGGTCCCTGACCCCCCCCCCCTCGTTTTTCTCCAGATATACGACCCATCCTCAAGAAGAGGTCAAGGTCAAAGTTATTTCCTTCTTTTTATATGAAATTGGATTGGTGCATTTAGACGTCTGGGCAGGATGAGGCATCGTTAAGGTGATTTAGAATCCCCAGTAGTTAATCCAAGGTATCAACTTGTTGCATTCAATACTGATTGAAGTAATTTATGCTGAGCTGTGTTTTGATTTGCTGTGCAGCTGAATCGCAGAGCGTGGATATGATCAGCAAGGTGCGTGTTCATGTTTTTGGCCAGCTGATCCCAAATCAGCCAGGAGTTAGAAGTTGGACTTTTAAAAGTTTTCCATTCAAAGCAACTGTGGTCTGGGCCTCATGGCCTGACCACTCCTTTGTCCCAGTTTTATTACTGGAGTTTTTCCACTGAGTCCCAGCCTCAAAGTTTTATGACTCTTTGTTCAAGATTTGGGGCAATCAGCTGTTAGTAGCTAAGGGGTGTTGGACCATTTGTTTGCTGAATATTGGACCATTTGCACGTTGCTGGACGCCACTTTGCCCTTTTCAACATCATCGGCCATTTTGTACCGCAGGATACCCTGCTCCTACAAATCCCGGCGGGCATCGCAGCTGATATGACGGGGCGTCCCAAGTCTGACGTCACAAGACACTATATATATTTTTGACCAGGACATGTCATTTAAATCGCATATTAAACAGGTTTCTATGATTTCCTTCTTTCATCTCCAGAATATTGCCAAAATTAGAAATATTCTGTCCAGGAGTGACGCTGAAAAACTAGTCCATGCATTTGTTACTTCAAGGCTGGACTATTGTAATTCTTTACTATCAGGATGTCCACAAAATGCAGTTAAAAGCCTTCAGGTGATTCAAAATGCTGCAGCCAGAGTTCTGATGAAAATTAAAAAGAAAGATCATATTTCTCCTATTTTAGCTTCCCTTCATTGGCTCCCTGTTAAATCCAGAATATAATTTAAAATTCTCCTCCTCACATATAAAGCCCTTAATGATCTAGCTCCATCATACATCAGAGATCTGATTGTTCCATATGTTCCTAACAGAGCACTTTGTTCTCAGACTGCAGGTTTACTGGTGGTTCCTAGAGTCTCTAGAAGTAGAATGGGAGGCAGATCCTTTAGTTATCAGGCTCCTCTCCTGTGGAACCAGCTCCCAGTTTTAGTCCGTGAGGCAGACACCCTGTCTACTTTTAAGGCTAGGCTTAAAACTTTCCTTTTTGATAAAGCTTATAGTTAGAGTGGCTTAGTTTATCAGGGAGGGAGCCTAACCACCTGTTGGTTAGAGTAAGGGGGAGTCAGGTTTAGCCTAAACCGGCTCAGTTATGGTTGAGGTGCAAACACACCCTCCATTTCTGCTACCTGTATGACCCCTTCTCTTTTCCAATGGTTATAAGCAGTCTGACAGAGAGAGGTATCCCGATCCTTGTGGTTTTTAGTATAACAATGACCATCAGTGGGACCCTTTGTGGGGTTCCTTGAGATGACATTGTTGTAAATAAGCGCCGTTTAACTAAATAATCTGAACTGAAACAATCTGTGTAGTTATGCTGCTATAGGCTTAGGCTGCTGGAGGACATAATGACCACTTTCACTCTCTCTGCTACATTCTCACACTACTCTCCAATTTTGCATTATTTGCTGTTATTTCAGCTTTTAACCTTGTTCTCTCTTTTCTCTTCCTAGAAGCTACACCTGGACTGGCTCTGTGTCTACCTGTGACACCTTTCGGGAGAGGGGCATCGTCCGAGCTTCTGCTGGCAACAACTTAATGCTCACCCTCTACCGATGATCCACATAGACCTGTCTTTTAGTGTTTAACCCTTTCTCTCTCCTAGACATGGAAATTGTTTGAGCTTTTACTGTAACTAATTATATGTGCTCTCTTTCAGACTCTAACCTTGAAAACTGGCTCAGAGTTTATCTGTTCTTTCTTTCTAGGTAAAACGACTAAAGGAGCTACATACATTAACATTTACTTTTCCTTCCCATAGAAAGTACTCCTGGATCAGTGCTTCTTTGTTCTCTTTGTGCTCTGTTCTCTCAAACCCCCAGTCGGTCGTGGCAGATGGCCGCTCACACTGAGCCTGGTTCTGGTTCTGCTGGAGGTTTCTTCCTGTTAAAAGGGAGCTTTTCCTCTCCACTGTCGCTACATGCATGCTCAGTATGAAGGATTGCTGCAAAGTCAACGCCAGTGACTGTCCACTGTCTCTACATGCTCATCAGTGAATGCTGCAAGTCACTTTATCCAATTTGAATAAAAAGCTAACTCCGACTGCACAGTTCAATTGTTAGGATTAATAGGAATGTATGAACCTGACTGTTGTGAAGTGCCTTGAGACAACATGTGTCGCTATATAAATAAAACTGAATTGAATTGAACAGGAAATGTAGTACGGCTTTCCTGGACCTTTCAAAATAAATTGCATTAACCTACTTCCGGCACAATTTAGGAATTGAGGGTAACAACAAACTTCCCATGATGCCACTGTCCACATAAAACCCCACTTCCCCCAATGGTCCGATTTCTTCCACAACGGTGATCATCGGGATAGGGGAGGCCCAGCGCGCTAATGTCTCTTTGCTGTCAAAAAGACATAAACTCTTCAAACTGGATCCAAGGGTGCCATAAGATCACACAATCATAAGCACAAGTTAAGTGCTGATTAATTACTGTTGAAAGAATCCGGTATTCATTCATAAAAGGGAGATGAAGGTATAAGCATTGCTTTACTTTCTTCTGCAGGCCTGCAGAAGCAAACTGTGTTCCAGAGAGTTCCCTGCAGAGAGGTTGTCTCTACGAAGCCGAGTCTGAAGGAAGGACAACGGCCCAGCATCATCGTGGTTACGGTAACGTGCAATTGGTCAGCGGACAGAACGAGCCGCCCCACAGCTACGGAGGTTAGCTGAAAGCTAACCGTTTGTTGACTGTGGACGTTTCTTCAAACTTCATCATCCGGACAACTCCTCAACACATTCATAAGAGGTTAGGTTTGGGCAGAATAATAGAGAGATATTTAGAATGAAATGATCTAAACGTTTTTCATTTTATAAAGTTTGGTTTTGTTTGTGTTGAACTCAGCTATCTTGGTGCTAGCAGAATATCTGCAGCACACGTGTTCAGGTTGTGTTCTGTGTTTGTGGGTTTTTAAAGTTAAGACAAACTTTTTTTAAAGGGTGATTTTAAACACAGAAGATCGGCCATAACGTGATGTCCGTGCTCATGCATTTTAACCCTTTTATTGACGGTATTCTAAAGGTGTGTGTTTGATTCTTGTGCTAAGCTATCAGCTTGCTTTGTTAGCTTAACTGCTAACAGCTAAGGACATGTGCTTGCTGCCAAATAATATTTATCCAGAAAGGTTTAGTTTTCAATCCAGTAAATAATGTGTCCCTAACATCATTTTACTAAATTTGATAACTAAGTAAACACCATTAAGCCCCATTTCTCCAGAAAGATTTGGCTCTTTCCAAAATATTCCCTTAAATATTTTACCATTTCCTTAATAATATTTCTTTAAATATTATTTAATAAATAAAAGCAACTAATGAGACACCATTGAGAATTAGTTATCCAGAAGGTTGGTTTTATTCACCAGATCATTCTTTAATACATTATTTTATTAAAATAATATTTTATCTGATCTTGCATTGTAAATGGTTGTCTAAACGTTTTATAGGGTTAACCCTAACCCTAAACGTGATTATTGTCTAAGTTGGTTCCAAGACTAACTTCATGTCACTTCCAGATTCTTCAAGATAATCCTTGGTTCTCAAACATAAACATTGTATGGTAATGTTGCATCACTCTTTCAGTCATGGTTCTCAATCATCTTTAATCAACTTGTTTATATTGTACATAGCCCATTAGTCTTCATTATTCTTTAATTCTGCTTGGTAGTTTAGTTGGATTGTTTTAGCAAAGTAAAGAGTTTGTTGATTGAAATATGTTTGACTTTGAGTTGACTTATTTTTGTTAATAAATTCTTGTATTTTAAGAAATTGTGTGAATTTATTCCATATATGTGCAGAGTTTATGCTGTTCAATAATGTCAGAGCTCGTCTCACACCTTTCTATTTTGTCCTAATACCATCGCCTTACTGGGCTGGTATTCACAGGACAATCCTTAACAGATCGAAATATTACTTGATAAAATATTAAAATATTAAATATCAAATAATATTCTCAGATTCATAATCACAACAGCCCTGTGGGGGGTGCTCCAGGAGTATGGAATCGGGGGCCCTTTTTTAGGGGCCATCCGGTCCCTGTACGAGCGGAGCAGGAGTTTGGTTCGCATTGCCGGCACTAAATCGGACCTGTTCCCGGTGCATGTTGGACTCCGGCAGGGCTGCCCTTTGTCACTGGTCCTGTTCATAACTTTTATGGACAGGATTTCTAGACGCAACCGAGGGCCGGGGGGGGTCTGGTTTGGGGACCAGAGGATTTCATCTCTTCTTTTTGCAGATGATGTGGTCCTGCTGGGCCCCTCTAGCCAAGACCTACAGCATGCGCTGGGGCGGTTCGCAGTCGAGTGTGAAGCGGCTGGGATGAAGATCAGCTCCTTCAAGTCCGATGCCATGGTACTCGACCGGAAAAGGGTGGCTTGTCCTCTTCAGGTTGGAGGGGAGTTCCTGCCTCAAGTGGAGGAGTTTAAGTATCTCGGGGTCTTGTTCACGAGTGAGGGAAGAATGGAGCGGGAGATCGACAGACGGATCGGTGCGGCTGCCACAGTAATGGGGGCGCTGTGCCGGTCCGTTGAGGTGAAGAGAGAGCTGAGCCGAAAAGCAAAGCTCTCGATTTACCGGTCGGTCTACGTTCCTAACCTCACCTATGGCCATGAACTTTGGGTCATGACCGAAAGAACGAGATCCTGGATACAAGCGGCTGAAATGAGCTTCCTCCGTAGGGTGGCCAGGCACTCCCTTAGAGATAGGGTGAGGAGCTCGGCCATCCAGGAGGAGCTCGGAGTAGAGCCGCTGCTCCTCCACATCGAGAGGAGCCAGTTGAAGTGGCTCGGGCATCTATACCGGATGCCTCCTGGACACCTCCCTCGGAGGGACTATGTCTCTCGGCTGGCCTTGGAACGCCTTGGGCTCCCCCCGGAGGAGCTGGAGGAGGTGTCTGGGGAGAGGGACGTCTGGGCGTCTCTGCTGAGTCTGCTGCCCCCGCGACCCGGTCCTGGATAAGCGGAAGACGACAAGTACAAGTACAAGTGTACAAGTGTTTGTTTCCAAAAGGGACAGATCTGATGTCAGAAACCGATGGTTAGAAGGTGTCTGTAGATATCTGCTCATCCTAAAATTCATGGATTTAAATAAAAAAACTGAGCAGCTTTAGAAATCCAGATTCACACCATCTAACCTCCTTTACACAAATGCTGCTAATCTAAACCCATCAGCAGCTGTAAGAACTTTCTTCCTCATCTGTCTGCCGTCTAGAGAAGGTTCAGCTTGTTTGTGGCCAAAAGACCACAACCTTTGAAGTCGATGAAGAGTTATGTAACTGCTGCTCTGAGGCTTCTGTTTTGATTCCATTAACAGCTGGGCTGTCATCAGTGTCTGCAGGGGGATTCAGAAGCAAACGAGGACATAAACCTGCACTTTAATCTGCCTTGTGTTTAACACTGTACAGCCACATGTTCATAGTTCCCCTCCTGGTTGTTTTATTTTTGCATCCTGTCAGGTTTTGGAGCCTCTTGTCAGGAGCAGCATAAAAATCCGCCTGGATTTATAAATGCAAATGAGGAACCGAGAGGTGCATTCATTTCTGAGCTCCTGTTTTGGTCTCGTTCTGCCTGCTTCAGGCTGCTCCTGATCATGTTCCTGAAAGGTCTGATTTACAGCTTCTATTCTGCAGGAAGAGCTGCAGAGAACCATTTCTATGAGTTCTCCTGGGATGTTCTGTCACTTGGACACTTTGAGCTGACAGCATGTCACAAGACAAAAATTAAATATCAGAGCAGTCCCATAATTCTTTACCTTAAGTGTACAAAACGAAAAAAATAACACTTTATATGATTATGCCACCTCCTACACTGAGGAGTGATGAATTTCAGATGGTTTATTTGGCCCTCCTGGTTCCTCCTGCTTATCAGAGCTGCGTTCATTCATTTCCTCACTGTTCTGGCTGGTTTTGTGGGAGGTGTTTGAGGGGAGAAGAAAGATGTTTGCAGGCAGTGTTTTATGTGAACAAGAAGTGTGTCATTACTGATAACTGGTAGGATGATTGGGTGGCCTCGAGCAAACGTAGAGTGTAAAGCATTTATTTTAATCTACCAGGAATGTGAGCCTGAGTCTATAATCCCCATTGATACAGGCTGTTTGATGACTTTGAGTTGCCACTTTGTAGTTATTTATTACAATCTAAGTGAATGTGTTTTGGAACTGCACTTTCACACAAAAATAAGACAAGAACTTTATAAATCTGCACCAACCTTGTTGCGCTGTTAGGTTGTGTTGTATGTTCTTCTGAAGAACCAGTTTTCTAACATCAATTAGGAAACTAATCTAACATAATTAAAGTGATGATCTTGTTTCATGAGATGTTGCATAAGAAACATTTCTCCCTCTTCACCTTTGCCCTTCTGGCTGACAGCTGAATGGCTCACATTCACATTCTTCTTTATTACCCTCACCCTGTTTTGCATCAATGTTTGTTTTTGTTCATTTTTTCCTGTCAGATGATCTGTTGCAGAGTTTTATATTTTCTCATTGCTTTGAGGCCAAATCATATCTGCATCTGATTTCAACTGAAAATAAATTGTAAATCATTACATCTGCACTCATTTATAGTCCACATATTTTCCTTTATCATTAACAATTTTTTTTTAAACTTTTATTTAAAGATGTGTTTTTCTACTGTTTGATGTAATTTCCCAGTTTGCCAAACTTAAATAATTGATCAAGAAAAGCTGCAAACTTAAGTTTTAGTAAAACAACTTATGATTCTTAATAATAATTGATTCTCTTGGACCTCTGTTTAATCCATTATCTGAACATGAAGAGAAGATGGACCAAATGTAGACCTACCAAGACATGGACATCCACCTAAACTGACAGGCTGGGCAAGGAGAGCAGCCAAGAGCTGGAGAGAACACAGCTCACATTTGGTCAATCAGTCCACTCGTTGTCCACTCCAATTTGTCCCTTATGGAAGAGTGGCCTGTCCTGTTTGCATTTCCCCACAAGATATGTAGGAGACATTGCAAACATGTAGAAGAAAGTGCTCTGCTCACAGGACACCAGCAGTGAACCTTTTGGCCAACATGCAAAACAAAATGCAAGGTGGAAAATTAACACTGCACATCACCCTGAACACACTATCCCCAGAGTGAAACATGGTAGTGGCAGCAACATACTAAGGGGATTTGTTTCTTCCAGCAGGGACGGGGAAGCTAGTCAGAGTTGATAGGAAGATGGATGGAGCTAAATCCAGGAAATCTCTGAATGAAAACCTGTTAGAGGCTGGGGTGAAGGTCATTTCCAGGACTCTGTAGAACTTGATTTGAGCGGAAAGGGAAATCCAGTCTTTACTTTCAATGGTGTTGCACCAGGAACCCATCTACAAGTCGAAGAACACTGGCCCTCTAGTTCTGGAGTAGGGAGACCCTTGCTTTAGATCAAAGCATAATCAATTTGTGGAAAGACTTTAAAACACTTGTTCATAGATGATCTCCATCTAACCTGACTGATCTTGAGCCGTTCTGCAAAGAGGAATGGGCAGAAATGTCAGTCTGTAGATGTTCAAAGCTGGTAGAGACAAACCCCAGAAGATCTGCAGCTGGACCTGCAGAGAATGGTTGTTCTACAGAGCACTGACTCAGGTGGCTTAATATAAACATGCACAACACTTTTCAGATTTTATTTTTTTACTTATGTAAAAACTATTTGTTATTTTACTTCTACTTCACAATTATGCACTACTTTCTTTTGATCCTCTCATAGAAATACACTGAGGGTTGTTGTTGTAATGTGAGAAATGGTGAAAAACTTAATTGAGTATTTTTGCAAATCTCTATATTTGTCATTCAGAGCAAAAAAATAGTTCCACCAAATCAAACTAAAGATCTGCAGAGATATGAATGGAGCAAATATAAGCTGACTGAAAGACGAGAGGCAGCAACAGGACTAGAAAAATCTGGTCGTGATTCCAAATATCCTGAGGGAACTGGCAGGGGCACAGATGAAGACATGCCCAAAAGCGTGCACATGAGGCTGTGTGAGGTGAACTTAAAGGTGAAGAGCACGTTCTGCAGACGATAATCTACCAGCAGCATGTGAGGGCATGGGAGCTGACAGCATGGGCATGTGAGCCTGATGTTCCAGCACTCAAAGCTGCTTCCATGAGGCTGAGGACAAGCTGTTAAATGTGGAATCACATGAGGAAACCTTTAAGGAAATGAATCAAAGGAAGAAGAAACAGGAGAACAAAGGAAGGAGAAAGAAAAGGACCAGGATACAGAGATTTATGCACAGAATGAGAACCTATCGTCATAATAAGTTAAATTCACTCACTTAAAAGATCCAAAAACTAGAAGATTTCTACTCATTGATTGGATATTACCGATGAGAAGGATCCTGATTGTTAACCTTATTCTGACAAAACACTGTTTGGCCAAGTTCATCCCATGAAAATGCACAGCTTTCCCACTCCTAGGCATGTTGTTTACTCTTTTTGTCTCATACCAAATGAGTTTATTTAAACAGCTGTAGAAAAACCTTTTGCTGAAGAATGTGGCTGTATTTCCAGTTAATGATGAGCTGTTTAGGTATAGATCAGAGATGTGTAATCTTGATTCTGAATCTTCTCTGGAAAATCTTCCAAAAATTGCAGTAATTTCCTGCAGAATATGTTTGGAAACCTTAGATAACACACTCCTGGCACAGGTACTTGCATTTCAAGCAGCTTGAGCAACTAGCAATTTCTGTCAGCGCATATCTAAACCCAAACATATAATTTACTAGAAATGTTTGATTTAAGCTGGCAGATAAACCCCTAACAGAAACAGCCACAGATGAAGATTTAACCACAATATTTTTCCAGAGAGGCTGAAAGTCATGTAATTTTATGTTTTGCAACCATCCAGTACACCTTGTGTTCAGCAGTCACTGACAGATGGTTACATCAGAAAGATATGTCCAGAGAGAAAGATTTAAGTAATCAGATTAGGTAAGAAGTTTGCTTTTTCACTTAGGACCAACAGGTATGTGTACTTGGAGACAAAAGCATGTTTGCACAAGTATTCACCTGAGGATACCTGTGATTATTAAAGTGAGGAGGAACATTTTCCACTGAATGTATCTGCACACAGCTGCAGCCGTGCAGCGTGACTGAAAGATTCCTCCCAAATCTTCTCACATGCCCACAAATCTCCACCTACACAAGTCAAGCTGTGCACATTTGCACAGAGAAAATCACATCAAGATCTATCATTAAGTCAATTTCCTATAAAGGCATGTTGGCTGCTGGGTGGATTTTTCCATTGCAATGTTGACAGTCCTTGTTGCTATTTACAATCATTGTCAAAAGAATGTACACCTTTGTTAAATTCTAGGGTATTGTAATGTTGGGGGAAGGCTTATAGTTTTTTTGTAAACTTTCAATTTTGGATTCGGATTGTGGTTTAATACATACATACCTGGTACAATTTTTTAATGTGTGGTTTTATTAACTTGATGTTAGATGATGAAGACCAGATAATTTCTATGTTAGAACCCCAAGAAAGAACAAAGGGTATAGACAGGACTTCTTATGGCTTTCTTCTTGCAGCTCTTCCATAAAAGTGCAATTTGTGGAGATTCTTCACCTGAGCTGTGGATCTCTGCAGCTGCTACAGAGTTACAAGGGGCATGTTGGCTGCTTCTCTGATTAATGCTCTCCTTGTCCAGCCTGTCAGTTTATATGGACGTCCATTTCTTGGTAGGTCTGTAGGTGGTCCATCCTCTCTATGTTCAGATGATGAATTGAACAGAGCTCTGAGAGATGTTCAAAGCTTGGATATTGTTGTAGAACCTAACCCTGGTTTCAACTGAACCAGAACTTTCTCCCCAGCCTGTCTGTTGTGTTCCTTGGTTTTCATGATGCTGGTTGTTCTCTAATGTTCTCTAACAAACAAAAGAGGCCTGAAACAGGACAGCTGCAGTTAGATTAAACTGCACACAGCTGGGCACTGATTAATCATTAGTTAAGGGCAACTGGTTGCACTGGATTTTATTTAGGGGCCTTGGGATAAGTGGGACTGTATACAAATCCACACTACACTCTCTATAGTTTTCCATTTAATGGCAATGATGTTGCTGAAGAGATTCAAGGTTTATTCTCCAAGAGAACAACAATGTTCACCACTTAGAAAATATTTTCTGAACCTTACAGTCACCAGCTGAGACACGAGCTGTGCTGCACTTCAGCCTGACAGCTACACAACGTATCTGATCTTGAGCTCATGCATGTTTCTCCCCTGACTCCCGGTAAGGAAATGAATCCTCAGATTCCATCACTAAGAGGATTACTTGGGAGAAAAAGGCTATTTGGGAATTACTGCAGGAGGAATGTAAAGTATACCCACAAATCCTTTATCATTCATCTCCTCGGGACAGAAGATGTTAATTTCCTCTTGTCTTATTTTTAAATGATGAAAGGAAAATGCTTCAATGTATTTACATGCATAAATGTTTCATACACTGAGAACTCATGCAACACATGTTCATGTGTTAAACACTGAGAAATAAAAGGGCAAACATGTTCAGTCTATGCACCTCAGAAAAATGTTTCATCCGGTACAAATATCCAAAGCATAAAGTCCAAAACACACTCTGACGCTTGTTCATTTCTTTATTTTTTCATTTTATGTGCCATTTTCATTTTTGTACAAAGCTCAGTACTATATTTAAAACTGTTTGAAACTGACTGAAAATGTGTTAATTTATTACCAAAAAAAAATTACTCAAGCAGTTTTCCTGCTCAAGTTACCTTTATTATAAAAATACACCAGCAATTAAAAATGTTTCATAAAATGGTTAATTCATATAAAACTACGCCTTATATGAATATTTTTCACATTTTTGTCATGTTACAAACACAAACTTTGTTATGGTTTCTACATTAAAAACTAAATCAATACAAATCTGAAAAGTGTGGGTTGCAATCAGCCCCCTTTTACTTTGAACCCTCCAAATAAACTTCAGTGCAGCAGATTGCCTTCAGAGGTCACCCAGTTGGAACAGCCAAGAGGCCCATGGTAACTCTAGAGGAGCTGCCGAGATCCACTGCTCAGGTGGGAGAATTTTATTAACAAGACATTGCAAGGCAAGTTGATTTTTTATAGCACCATTCATACAAAGTGTAATTCAGTGTGTTTTACAGGAAAAACAAAAGCAACAACATCTGATGCATCAAACAGATGAATGAAGCATCTCACAAAGGCATAAAAACATGAGACATTTTCATATAAAATAAAGAAACATTAAAAAGGCAAAATGTAAGTAAACAAATGCCAAGATATGGGTAAACTGAATGAAACAGTGATGATTTCAGTCATCTGTTTCTGCCAGCTCAGGTTTCAGGCAGTTGGTTCAAGAGACGAGGAGCATAGAGACAAAATATTATCTTTTCTTATTTAGTTCTGATTCTAGAAACATGGAGGCTCTACATGGTCCATATCTGACCAGCAGCTCTGCTGTGTGTTAGGTTCCGGGATCCTTCAGCTGCAGACAACCATTAGATGTTAAAGTAACTGAAAAAAGGCACAAGAAGTCATGTTTGCACTTTGAGATAATCCATTTGGGGAAGAAAACAAACCTGAACCTTTTGGAGAACATGTAAAACACCATGTTTTGAGGAAAACTAACACTGCACATCACCTTGAACGCACCACTCTGAGAGTTATACATGGTGGTGGCAGCAGCATGCTTCAGCAGAGACAGAGAAGCTCATCAGAGTTTTAATTGAAGAAAAATCCTGTAAACCATTAAGCAATTTCCATTCAATTTCCAATTCTGGAATGTTTTATGTTCATCAGTTCCCTAAAATCCCTAGAAATACAACTAAGTTGGTTCTTTAAAAAAAATGTGAAAACGTCCATGTGTGTATATAATTTAGAAAGGATTTGTGATTGTACAAATCATTTAGAAACAGAACATTAAAGAAAACTGAAGGATGTAAACTTATTTGATTTTTATTGTTGACATGAATTTAGATGAAACCATCCTGAGGAATGTACACTGCTCAAAAAAATAAAGAGAACACTCAAATAACACATCCTAGATCTGAATGAATGAAATATTCTCATTCAATACTTTGTTCTGTATGTGCTGACAACAAAATCACACAAAAATCATCAATGGAAATCTAATTTATTAACCAATGGAGGCTTGGATTTGGAGTCACACACAAAATTAAAGTGGAAAAACTCACTACAGGTTGATCCAACTTTGATGTAATGTCCTTAAAACAAGTCAAAATGAGGCTCAGTATTGTGTGTGGCCTCCACGTGTCTGTATGACCTCCCTACAACGCCTGGGCATGCTCCTGATGAGACGGTGGATGATCTCCTGAGGGATCTCCTCCCAGACCTGGACTAAAGCATCCGCCAACTCCTGGACAGTCTGTGGTGCAACGTGACGTTAGTGGATGGAGCGAGACATGATGTCCCAGATGTGCTCAATTGGATTCAGGTCTGGGGAACGGGCAGGTCAGTCCATAGCTTCAATGTCTTCATCTTGCAGGAACTGCTGACACACTCCAGCCACATGAGGTCTAGCATTGTCCTGCATTAGGAGGAACCCAGGACCAACAACACCAGCATATGGTCTCACAAGGGGTCTGAGGATCTTATCTCGGTACCTAATGGCAGTCAGGCTACCTCTGGTGAGCACATGGAGGCTATGCGACCCTCCAAAGAAATGCCACCCCACACCATTACTGACCCACTGTCATCCTTCATGCTGAAGGATGTTGCAGGCAGCAGATCGCTCTCCACGGTGTCTCCAGACTCTGTCACATCTGTCACATGTGCTCAGTGTGAACCTGTTTTCATCTGTGAAGAGCACAGGGCACCAGTGGTGAATTTGCCAATCCTGATGTTCTCTGGCAAATGCCAAGCGTCCTGCACGGTGTTGAGCTGTGACCACAACCCCCATTTGAGGACGTCGGGCCCTCATACCATCCTCATGGAGTCGGTTTCTAACCGTTTGTGCAGACACATGCACATTTGTGGCCTACCTGAGGTCATTTTGCAGGGCTCTGGCAGTGCTCCTCCTGTTCCTCCTTGCACAAAGGTGGAGGTAGCGGTCCTGCTGCTGGGTTGTTGCCCTCCTACGTCCTCCTCCACATCTCCTGGTGTACTGGCCTGTCTCCTGGTAGCGCCTCCAGGCTCTGGACACTACGCTGACAGACACAGCAAACCTTCTTGCCACAGCTCGCATTGATGTGCCATCCTGGATGAGCTGCACTACCTGAGCCACTTGTGTGGGTTGTAGAGTCCGTCTCATGCTACCACGAGTGTGAAAGCACCACCAACATTCAAAAGTGACCAAAACATCAGCCAGAAAGCATCGGTACTGAGAAGTGGTCTGTGGTCTCCACCTGCAGAACCACTCCTTTGAGTGTGTCTTGCTAATCACCAAAGATTTCCCCCTGTTGTCTTTTCCATTTGAACAACAAGATGTGAAATTAATTGTCAATCAGTGTTGCTTCCTAAGTGGACAGTTTGATTTCACAGACGTTTGATTTACTTGTTTAAGGGTTCCCTTTATTTTTTGAGCAGTGTATAATGTCTTAAGTGGGTTGATATAGTCCAAAGGTAAACGAAGTAAAGAGCCAACTGAGACTATTTCACCAATTAAATCCACCATGCATTGAAATTCAAATTTAAACTAAATTAAGCTGATTTTTTGATCATAATGATTTGTTTTTTCCATTTGACGTCTAATCTGATCTCCACAAGTTCAGGGACTGAATGACACATCTGACAGACTCTGAAAGATGGTGAGTTTTACTTTACATACGCAAGAGTTTCTACAACAATGCAGCATTTTTCCCCGTAATGTTTGCTCATCAATCATGAAAGAGCAAAAAATACATAAAGGAAGGCAGCACAAAAGAGTCAGTTTACATGTTGACTCAGTGTTCCCTAATTCTTCAGGACGAATGTAACGAGTGAATGTGGATCTTTATTAAAACTGAGTCACTCTGATGCTTTAATGTGGTGCCGGTTTGGATGGAACAAAATAAGACTAAACAAAGGCTCCTTTTCTTTCCTGCTGAACAGCAGCATGGAGCCGCTGACGTACTTCAGGGTTGTCCCACGCCTTCTCGGCACGCACTGATTTTCATGACCCTCTTTCAGCTTTTCTTTGAGTCTGGGTGGATTTTACCGCATTCACCAGTCTTATCTTTGTCCTCATCTTTACAATATTTGCATGCAGATGTCCAAAAAATGACGTAAGAGCGGAAGTTGAAGAATTCAGCCCACAGGAGGATGTTCTTTTTAAAAAGTCAGTGGAATATAAAACAGCTAATTTGTATAATAGTGATATGAAGCTAAACATAAAGTGTCCAAAGAATATTCTACAGTGCAAACATAACAATATCCTGGTATCAGTCCATCGCATTAAATGCAGCATTTTGCTGGAGGGTTTCTTGTTGGTTAACATAAAGAAAAACACTTTGGATGTTTATATATACATATATATGTACGCATGTCAGTGAATAAATATATATATATATATATATATATATTCACTGACATGCGGCAAACAATCAAAGCTAAAAAATCCCAAAACACCTTGAAAACTTTGGTGCATCTCAGCAATGTTAGCTTCAGACAGGAACAATGCCATATGGTGCAACACCTGTGAGCCTGTCTAATTTCACTGAAGCCTGACCACCCTCAGACATTTAGCTGCTGTGCCTTGAAGAGAACCTCGGCCCACTGTTGGAGCTGGACCTCACCTGTTCTGGGCCTCTGAAACCTCTCTGCTCATTCCACATCAGAACAGAAGTTATTTTCCCAAGCCTGAGGATTGTGATGAGTTTAATTCAGACCTTATATTCAACACAAAGTAGGAGGGAAATGAGACATAGTTTTAAACATTTTCTCTGAATATAAATCTGAAAAGTGTGGTGTGCTTTTGTATTCAGCCCCACTCAGTCTGAACTTTGTAGAACTTCCACTTTTGGGGTCTTTGAACATCTGCAGACTGACATTGTTTCAAGCTCAGTCAGATTGGAAGACCTGTGAACATCAGTGTGTTGGATTTAGGTTGGGACTTTGACTAGGCCACTCTAACGTATTAATGTGTTTTGATCTAAACCACTGCAGCTCTGACTGTATGCTTAGAGACGTTGTCCCTTTCTAACACATTTGAATGTATGGATGTTTAATATTAATACAAATACTGAGAAAATCAACAAAAAACAGAAGTATATACTTTGTAATTTATTCTCTAAAATGTAATTTAAAAAGTAAATTTTTTGATGAGGAATAAATTAGGACACCCCAACAACATTTAGTCTTGCTAAAAATGGGTCAGATCAGAAGCACATTAGAACATCATTACTTAGTGTTTAGAAGAAGGTTTGTCCTGTTTAACCCTCAGATATTTAGTTTCATGTGTTTCTGACTGTTGAGGTGAGACTGAACAGCATACGGAGACACAAAGAGCTGTCTGAGGCCTTCAGATAGAAGATTGCAGCAGTTTATGAGTCTGGTAAGCAATTTAAAGAGGTATTTAAATAACCATTTAATTATGCTGATGATTTGGTTTTTCCCTCCTCCTACAGTGTTAGTCTTCAGCAGCGATGCAGTGTTTGCATTAGTTAGGGTGTCCAGCATGAATTGTTTTAACCCTAAAAAGACTGTTATTGTGATTGCCGCAACTAATGACGATCAGAAGCTGAATGTTCCTTTTTTTATGTTTAAGAACCTAACCCTGCTTTAAACTTCTGCACAGCTTTCTCCATGACCTGTCTGCTGCTTCAAAACCAAACATTCTTTGGCTTCCACTTCAGTTATGTGCAGCTTTGTGTTGGTCTATCACAGGAAATCTTAATTAAGAATACTGAGGCTTGTGTTTGTAAATTGACAAACTGTGGAAATTTTAGCAGCATGAATCCTTTAGGAAGGCAATCTGTTTGCAAGCTGACGTCCTGAATAGAGGAGAAGACTTACGTTTTCTAAACGTGAGTATTTACTCCCCACAGAGCAGTTATTCTAGATAGTGTAATTAGAGTTTCCATTCTTGTTAATAAAATCCTGCCACGTGTTATTATTGGGAGGTTACTGTGGCTGTCAGTATTCCTCTGTTTCTCTCTTATGTTTCAGAGAAACACGCTTTGCTCCTTCCTGGATGTGTGTCATGCCTCCCTTCATGCGAACCAAATATTGCAGCTACATTCCCGTAAAAAGCCCACCTGACACCAGGTAATTTGAACCAGGTCATATACACAGAGGAGAGCGTATATACACGTATGTATGTGAGTACATGTGCGTAGGTATGCGTGTTTTCAGGGCTATTAGGCTCGCGGACATCTGCCAGGCCCGTGTCTGCACTCCCAAGTAGCCTGAGTCTAACAGCTACATAATGAGGGTACAAAGAGCTGGCCTCTGAGCTGGGGTGTGAGTGCTCATTTACCGTAAAATGAGGACACAAAGCAGTCATTAGGTATGTTTGTGTGTGTTAGCAGATAGTCAGGACACAAAGCAGCTTTTATAGATGGGAAAAAGCAAATGTCCCAAGCAAGGCTGTGTGGAAATAAAACATAATGTCCCGCAAAGCAGCCGTTTGGATTCAGTGTGTACTTGTGAAGAGACAGTTTTTGTCTATGTGTGAATCAATACATGTATGTGTGTCTGCATTCGTCCCGGTGTTCATTCAGACTTTGTATTTCATTCAGTTTTCACCTTCGGTCACTAGGAGTTGTTTCAGTGCTGTTCATCTAGTACACACACACACACACACACACATACTAGGTTCACGATAGATCAGTGGTGTTTTTATTCCAGCCTACATTTCAGTGCACATGTTGATTTTTGGATTCTTATTGGTGATTTTTTAGTGGGTTGGTCACCGCCTGTACCTGTGTGCATGCATGCATTTTAGGCCTTGTGTTCTTGTGTCTGTCCTATAAGCCTGTGTGCAGTTTTCAGGACATTCGGCTCTGTGTTCTGGGTCAGCAGAAGGTCAGTGTGTGAGATTTGTCTCTGTTTTAACGAAGCTCTTTAGCCAGTAAAGCTCAGTGCTGATAGACGAAGTTCACATTCTGTTGTGTTTGTGATCTGAAAAGCCTTCCTAATTAGATGGATTTCAGCAGCAGTTTATGCTGCTTTGCGAATGTGTTCATACTCCAGGAACCTTTTCACATTTGTTGTTGTTATCTCCTCAACCTTTAATGTATTTTATCTGGATTTTATGTTATAGACCAACACAAAGTAGTGTATAATTGCAAAGTGTGATGTGTGTTTTTTTAACAAATAAACATCTGAACACCTCATTCGTAAATAGAGTCCAGCTGTAAGTCATTTCATTTCATGACTGTTAGGTAATCGGCCTCTCTTAAATGCCATTAGGTATGAGTCTGCATGCATGGTTCATGCATCGATGGATGTATGAACGAATGTGTTTATTGGAATCAAGACACCTACTTTATCTCATTGTGACCTTTATTTATGTGCAAGTCTTTTCGGCTACTCCCTTGTTCCGGGTTCACCACAGCAAGTCAGTACAACTTGAACTTGTTTTTACGTTCCTGTTGTCCCTGATGTAACCCCGTATAAAACACGCAGCCCTACCACACTGCACCACGTGGAACAGTGTCAACTGTTCTTCATACAGCCCTTTAAAACACAGGTTGCACCAAAGCGTTGCTCAGCAACAACAATGAAAACAATCCCTTTAGAGCAGACACAAAAATTTATATTGAACAGAAAGAAATTACATAGCAAGATAGAAAATAAAAAAACTTTGACTTACTTTTTGTTGTAATTAAGTTCCTTTAAAACGTGTGTTTATATTTCAGCAATGCTCTGATTGTAAACTGAACTTAAGTTAATTACAGTTAAATCATGTTACAACCACCATTAGTTTCAAAAAATGGGACAGTGTTTCTATGCTGAATGCAGAGCTTCTACTTTTCCAAACGCTAAAATAGTTTTTTAAGTTAAATGTTTCCTTTCCAACTCATAAAAATTGTCTCGCTGCTTATTTTGATAAAACTGCAGTTTTGCTGCTTTGTTTGTTCCAATTTTGATTGTCATCTTGCTTATACTGTAATTATAGAGGCTAAAATTGTTATTTTATATATAATGTTTTGGCCTTTAAAAGTCTTCACTGCTAAAAATGTATTTGTTTTGAAGTTTGTTTCAAACTTTTTCTTTAAGTTCTAATCTAAATCTACCAAGTGTCTTTGCAAACACATGATAGTTGATCGTTTTCAGGAATTTAGAGAAACATCTGTGTAAAATGATGTCTTTGAGTGGTGAGTAACATTTACAACATAAATATGATAGATATTTTATGGTAAAAATGTTGGAATTATGATTATTGATTAATTAATATTTATCAAGAATTATCATTAAAAATCATAATTTGACTAAATTAATTTCTTAACCAAAATCCTCATTTATGAATCAAGACCAGAGATGTCTTCTGGTGTTGTAATTGTGCCTCAACGCCTTTGATAATTACAACCGTTAAATACTCAGTAATAATTAATAACTATTACCAGAGATGTCACTGTTTAATAGACCGTTTCGGCCGAAACGTGGGGAACTTTAACCTTATCTTGACTGACAAATCACTCTTACACAAAATAAACACAAAATGCCTTCTCTTTATCTACGTGAATATTTATTAAATCACAGCCTGATACAATCAACTCTTCGATCCAATAATCTTCACCTACTCAAACATGCAAAGTTGTACACAAAAAGGGGGTAAAATATCTCACTAAACAAAATAAAGCAAAACAGCAGTGAGTGTGTATGGGATCAAACCAGCAGTTATGGCAAAAATGATAATATGACGAAAGGGAATATGGTGTTGAACGAAGCTTTGGGAGCGCAGCCTGCCAGAAAGTGTAGCTCAGTGAGATGCAGGCAGTCATAAACCTTCCCCCCCAGCAGGGTTGTAAACCCCGAGGACAAAGAGTAATAAAACTTTTGGTGGCAAGCTAGTAAGCAGTAAAGGTGATATTTTAAGTTAACATAACATAAAATCTGGATGTTTTTGATTAGATTTCTGTTTGGTTTCCTTGGTTTGTTGTCAATATCTGGTGTGAATTTCATATCAATAGCTCTTTAGACATTTATTTATTTTGTCTGCTGTAGTCCCCGTGTTTGGTTGTTTTTTCAACCAAAAATAGGGGTTGACATTCTAAAAACAAGAAGAATTTCTGTTCTTTTGAGGCATTTTCAAAAACAATCAGGAAAGACTCAGATGTTTGTTGACCTGTCCTTTGACTTAACATCAGCTTTACCAGAGCATGTTCAAACATGGATATTGCGTTTCCCCCAAATGGGGACGATGCACACTTTTTAATTCCTGCACACATCGGAACAAATGGCTAGGTTTGCATTCTTGCAAATTTTGGTATTTTTCTGTATTTTTTGTAGTAATGACTGATTATTCTGTATCTTTCTACCTACAATTTAAATTTAAAAAATCTTTGAGATGGGTTGACTTTCATGCTGGATGGGAATACCATGTGCTAAGTAACATTGAAATCATTTCTGACCCGTGTGTGGCTTTAACCTACAGATTAAACAGGTCACAGATCTGGATTAGGATTTTTATTTTCATTTTCATCGCTGTCATTTAAAAGTGACAGACGCGTCACAAAGAAGGTTTGAATGAGTGACATGTCTACAGGTCGGCTTTGTGATCTCACCTGTTGAGCTCAGACCAGGCGCTGCTAATTCTTGACCTGCTTGTCGAGTTAAATGGACACAGCTGCTGTTTTCACAGTTGCTCATTGACTAGATGGATTTTAAATGACTGCAGTTACCTCACAACTATTACTTCTTAATCAGCAATAATCACATCGTTTTCATGTATCTGATAATTGAACAGAACATTTTATGTTTGAGATTTTTAACTGTAATCAGGTGATTTTTTCTGAAAATAATTGACAATCAGCAATTAAGGTGAATAAAGTCCTTAGTCCTTTTTATTTATTTTTTATTAACTAGGATTTTGAGTAAAATATGAAATTTTTTCATTTTTTACCCTTTTTTCATTTAAATACGTTAACCACCCACAATCCTCTTTCTAACAAAAGTAGCATTAGTTTTAAAACTGTTGACATTCATTGGGGGGGAAACAAAATGGAAAAGTAAAATATATATAATATAAAAATATGAACAAAAAATAATAAACACACATTTAACAAAAACATCCTCTGGGCTCTGAAGCTGCTTCACTGCCAGCCTACATGACATGATCCAAAATGTTGCAAAAGAAGAAAATCCTAGAAACCTGTTAAATATGGGATTTAAATGACATGTCCTGGTCGGGAATAACACCAAGGTTATTGGTCTTAATTTAAAAGCAGGAAATTTGAAGTCATCCAGGTTTTTATGTCTTCAAGATATGCCTGTAGTCTACCTAACTGATTGGGGTGTGAATACTTTTGTAAAGCTCTGTATCAGCCACTGTGGACCAAATCTTTCATGATGAGAAAATTGTTAGTTAACTTTTGGTTTAAGTGTTTCTTGCAGATTATCAAGGATCCTTCTTCTGCTGAAAGAGGTTTCAGTCAATGACATGGAACAAAGTATCATCCACACGAAGGGCACGATTCGTTTTCCTTCCCAGCAAAGCGTCTGGCGACACAAACTGGTTAGGCTGTTCAGAGTAGCCCCTCCTGGTTCTGTGTTTTCTCAGTTAGAAGATATAATGAAATCCAACCATCAACATATATGGGATTAATAAATCCATTACTATGACTTTCTATGAGTCTTTGTCTCTTCTTACCAGAACGTAAAGGCTCTGATTTGTCCCTGAGGAGGAAAATATTGTATGCTGATCATGATTTCATATTTCCAGGTCTTTGTTTGGGTGTCTGGATGAAAAGTGTTGTTCATTTCAGGGCAGCACCTCTCAGTTAACTTGTTTTTCATATTTGAACTTGCTGATGAAAACCTCTCCAGCATCTGTTCACTAAAACATTCTGTTCCACTTTATTTTGGCAAGATGGAGAGAAATAAAAGCAGAAGGAACAGCAAGTCCTTAAAAAGGGTTGAGATGTTCTAGATTCAAATTACATTATTTTCTTAAATAGTCAGTTTGTTTGAAGCTTCAGAGTTTCTACTTTTAGTTTAGTGTTAGACCAGTTTAGTTCTCTGGACCCATCATTAACCCAGGCAGTAACTCTAAATATGCATCTTTGAAGTAAGCTGTGAAAACCTGAGCTTTCAGGTGGTGCAGTGATTGCTGTTCACCCAGATATGACCTTTGACATGTATAATGTTAGATTTTCTGAGTTCATTTTCACATCTGGCTGCAGTTTATCAACAATCATACATACTATGTATACCTTTTTATACTTTGCTCAAACAATATCCATATCCTCCAGATAAGACTTCACCTGTGTTACATTATCATAGCAAGGCTTGTGGCTCCGGGATAAACTCTGATCACAACCTAAAGACCTGAAGATGAGCCTGACTGAACCACAGGTGGACTCACAGTGGGTTCCTACAGATAACCTGCTTTTCGTTGGACATTAAAAACAACAACGTTTCTTCATTTTACCTTAATCTTTAAACTTGGTGAAAAAAGGGATCACTAAGCGATGAATGTGGTGAATGAAAACTTCAAATGAGTTTTTCTAAAGCTCCAATTGTTTAAAATCATACCCTAGAGGGTGTGGACAACAAAATATTTAATTTGTGCCTGACTAGAACAGTTTCCCTCAGCATCATACCACCAACACCTTTCATTCCCATTATGGTGTTTCTTTTTTGGACACTTTCTGAACTCTCCAGGAAACAAAAAGACACTGAAATTGACCAGATCCATTTTCCTCCACCCATTCAAGCATGTGTGCATTTCAATCCACAATCTTTGAACAGCTTTTATACAAAGGGTTCTCCATATTCCCACAAATCCTGACGGTAAGAGATAGGAATCATCATGCATGAAAATAATAATATATTTTTGCACAAATATAATATAACAAGTTTTTATGAATGAAAACCCATAAAAACACACATAACTGCTTTTTTGCTAATTTAATGTTAACAACTATTACCAAGTTCAGCTGATGAACGGTGATTTTGTAAACGTGTAACTGTCTTGGTGGGCACACGGCTTGGTACTGTGTGTGTGTGTGTGTGTGTGTCTGTGTTTTGTTTTGTTTTTAGCAGGAGATGGAGTACTGGTGGAGGTGACAGGTGTTCCCTATCTTCGCTGATGACCTTCGGTGTATTTAAGCAGCAGGCAGCCAGCATCTCACCGCTTGAGTGTTAGCCTTCAGTGGTAGAGCTCCAGCCATCTCAAGTATTGTTAAGTATTTTCTCGTTTGACTTTTGCTAACCTGCCTGTGTCTTCTTGTACGCCAGATCGAGACTACATGGATATTACCCAGGCTGGATCGTCGTACAGCTTTGTTAAGCTCACTTTGTCTCGGACCTTTGGAGTACCTGAGCTTCACAGTTGTTATCGTTCTACTGGACTAACTTTGCTGGTTGCTGCCAGGTGCCTCTTGCCTCACACCGATTCCACAGAACCTGTCCACCCTCCACCGCTCACAAGCGACCCAGCTCCAGCACCGTACCACCACTCGCTGTTGCACACTCCTGGTTTGGAGCCTTCGTTCTCACCGCACTGTGTGCTCATTCCGGTCTGTCTGAATCCTCCTACTCCTGGCAGAGAACTCACCCAGCCTAGTAAGGAAATACTTCTTCATTATTTCAATCTTAGTTTCACTCCTACTTAGTGTTCGCTTCTTCTTTACAGCCTCGCCATGTACCATTGCAACCAGTATTCCTGTATTCAATAAACTTTCCTGTTTCTCCTGAGCATTTCCTAAATGTGGGTCAAGTCAGTTTACCAAACTATGACAGTAACTGGGAGAAATCCTTTACATCAAGTTTAAACAATGTGTTTTTAAGACATGCATTCTACCTCAGAGTAATGTTTTATAATAAAATAGAATAGAAGCAGAATTGATTTTGCTCAGTTCTGATTAATATGATGCAGCTCCATTAAAATGACTAAAACATGACTTTTGATCTCTAAACCTGTTTCAGAACTCGGGTGTTTAACGGTTCTGACAGAAACAACAAACCCGAAACGTTTCCAAAGCGGCTGCAAAGTAAGAGACGACTTACAGGAATGAGAAACTGAGCTGCTCCCAGATATATGTTACTCACCACTCAAAGACATCATTTTACACAGCCCTGCCAACATCTGAGGACAAATTCATTTTTGAAGTTATTTCTATTAGTCCCACACATTAGCTTAAAATGGCATTTTTGTTCAGATGTTAAAATACATGAGACTTGTTCCACACATCGGAGAATATTATGTTTGCAAGTTTCCTGTGGGATTTTAGGCTGTTTTGATTTCTCATTCTAGTGCTACAATAACAGATTTACATCTGTATTCCTCCTTCTGTATAATGGACTCTTTACGATCTTGTGATCAACTGAGTGAGCAGATTGGTTCCAGATCAGATGTCATTATGATGGCTCTGCAGGGTAAAAACACATCTGACATCCACAAATCTACACTCATTATTGAATTTGCTAACCCTCCATTCTTCTCTGTCCGGTAAATTTGTGTTTAATGCTGGAATAATTCTATGAATTTCAATGACTCATCCTCTGTGACCCATCTAACACTGATAAGACTGGATTTAAGAGTGAGATTTCCGACTTGGCCTTAATGTTGCATAAAACTAAATTACATAACATCATGATAAGCAAGGATCAGTGTCATAAAATGCCTTAAAATAGCACATGTTCCCTGGAATGAGCATCTGCTGTGTTCATGTTGAATTTGCTCACAGTCAGACCAACTGCATTTTGGTTTGTTTTGTCCTTTGACTTAACATCAGTGTTACCAGAGAGCTCCAGCATGTTCAAATATAGACATTGCAATCATCTGTGCAGCTAAATCATTTTTATTTGACAGATTGTTTTCTGTTCCTTAAGTTCCTCTCCAGTCTCAGGTTCTTCTCTGTCCTGTGTTGGTCTGGTCTCTTCCGTCATTTCATCAGCAGGACCTGTAAGCCTGAGGTTTGAGGTTTGCACAGCATGCATTTACTCACATGATAAGGTCAAATGTCAGGACTGATCAGCAGTAGGTCGCTCTAAACTACTGAACAGCAGATTTACTGGATTTTCTGTAGGAATCATGCATCTATGCACAGATGTGTTCTGTCCAAGTCCAGTAAACCTTTTTAAAGGGAGATTTGTTCTATTTTAGGAGAAATTTCCTTTGTACAACTGATTTCATTTCAAACGTGCAGAACAGATGTTTGTTTTCTGTGTTCCTCTCATCTGCCAACTAATTATCTTCTACCCTGAAGAACACACTGTACAAAATGCTCTTCTAAACTCAGGGCTGTTTTTGAAGTTTTTGGACGCATCCCTGGTTTGCAAAATCTGTTCGTTACAAAGAAAAAACAATTCCTCTTTAGTTCATAAAAAGAAATGACAGAATAAAGTTGTAGGACAATTACGTCTCCAAAGATTATTTGCATATTCTCATGGCCCTTCACCAGGGGTGCCCAAAGTGCAGTTCAAGGCCCCTGGTGGGCCTTGGAATAATTTTGTGCGGCCCCAGACTGCAGTTCAACATCTGGCCTGCTAGCAAATGGAGCTAATGCAGATGCAGACATTTTGTATCATGAGATTTTCAATACAAGTTTATATCTTCTTAAATGGAAATTGATAGCTACAACGGCAGATTTTTCTTTTATTCACCATGATTTCTAGCTTTCATTTTGATATTGTAGTAAGTTGGGCCACAAACACCCAGTTGCTTTTTATAAACAACCTCGGGCTGGACCCGTTCATTAAACTTGGCTAAAAACAGGTTTTTTGTTCCAACCGCAAACCTCATTGTACCTATTTTTATGTGATAGACCAAGATCAAGTAGAGCAGTAGATGAGTAGAACTGTGATAAAGAAGGAAACAAATATCTGCATTTTAATTATTTTTACATATAGCCACCTAAACTGTGGCATGCGACTGTTTTAAGCCATCTTTACTTTTATAATCCCAAATAAATTACATTGCAACTAATCACCTTCAAATTCACCTATGTAGTAAATATTGTAAGGTCCACCTGTGTCATTTAATTTAACTGCAGATGTTGTTTCTGGCCTCTGAAGTTTGCAAGAGACCAAGGAACACAGCAGACAGTTCAGGGAGAACATTGTGGAGAAGTTTTAAAAAAAAGATTTTCAAACTTCTTCAGCAAACCTCTACAGCAAAAAGAGGTTCTACAAGATACTGACTCAGAAAGATAAACAGAAATGCAGGCCACACTTTTCAAATATTTATATACCAATATAATTATGCATCCTTTTCCTTGCACTTCATAACTTTGCACTATCTTTTGGTTTATCACATAAAATCCCAATAGAAAACACTGAATGAGCTCTGTTCACTTAGGCAGCACTGAGTTGCATGCCAGGCCCTGGTTGGTGCAGAAGTCAAAGCAGATTCAAAGTTTCTTGATTAGGTAATATATGTGCCAAACACTGTTCTGTTGTCTTTTGTTGAGTATTTATTGCACATTAGGGTAGTGAAATTAAATACAAGTACAAATAAACTTGTGCTTCCTCTGAATGTTTCAACACAAGAGCTAAAATTATTTCTGTTTCTGAGAACCTGGAGAAAGAAGACCTAAACATTTCTGTCATTCCTACACTTTGAACACTGTGACATTTTTAAGCCTTCTGGTTGTAATCTGATGAAAATAAAGTGACAAGAACATGACAGTTTCAACAGCAATTACATCTGTGCCCGGGGCACTTCACCCTACCCTGCTCACCTAAGTCAACTGTCAGAACCTACCTCACACACCTGCCTGCCAGGTTACAAGAGCAAGACTTGTTGCCTCCCATTGTGTCTGTCTGACGCTCCGCCTGCAGATCACTTCCACAAACTTCAGAAACCAACACAACTGTGTTTGTGCACAAAACGTTAACTAAAGTGAAATCTTCTCGTTTAATTTAGGTATGAGCCACCTTAGGATTTCAAGAAAGATTTTGTTTACTTCTTTGCACTTTTATCTAAAAATTACAATGAAGCTGCCTCATCTTTTAAACTTAAAAACCTTCAGTCATGCAATTAATACTCGATGTTAACTTTTTTACCACCTGATTTTTACCCCTGCCTTTCATCAGATAGATTGAATGTGTACAGATTTAATCAACCCAGAACATTTTTATCTGTTTCAGTAACAAACTGTGGTCTGCATGTAAACTTTAACACATGGAATCTAGCTCATGTAACCTAAACAGTTTCTTTCTGTTTCTGTTTCCCTGTCTGCTGGTCTTTGTCCATGTTTCTCACCTTTTTACCACAAATAAAACATCTCAGTCCACCTCAACCATCGTCTGTCATGTCTAACTTTGGTGTAAAACAGACCAATTTGCCTGTGAATGTCCAAGTTTGCTGAAATCAAGTGTGCTCGTCAAATGAAGCTTATAATCTAGGAGGCAGTCCTGCTGTGTGTAACCAGATATAGCCCTTCTCCTTGTGACAGACAGTTTGGCTGCAGGGCTGAGAGAAATGGAGACACAGCCAGACCTCCTGGCTTAGACAAACACCTGTCCTGTCTGGTGGTGAGATGGAAAAGCTTTTTACCCAGCCAAATATTGGAACATACTTTTACAATGATGTCTGTTCACCAGTCTCCTTGGTAACCAACTCTTGTACTGGTTAGTGGGGGTGGTAGTCTCCACAAAGTTATGCACTACAGCATAAGGATACAGGGTTTAAAGCAGAGCCACCACTTTGTTGCCTGGATAGCAGGTTGAAAGCTGTCAGCAAAGCTAGATAGCCCAGCTAAATTTACATTTCCATAGAGCCTGTCAAAAACAAAAACACAACAGTGTCTAACCTGTAGGTTTACATGCTGCCTGTGTAAATTATTCTGTAACAAGTAACACATTCTGTACAACTTCAAAGTCTCTTAGTTCAAGAGACTTTGAAGTAGAGCAATGTCAACTAGAGTAGTGGTCATGAACAATAAAGGCTGTACATCATCTGATGTGATATTGAATTATGTTGGAGAGAAGAAAGACGGCATTAGGGCTTTCCAAATTGATCACTCAAGGATTTAAATATTTCAGTTTTTGTTAATCAGATTTAAGTGTTGTGTGTTTTATAGACAAATCTGTCTTTATGATCTGGAGTGTAAAAAATACTGAAGTATATTTGGTGATCTTGATAAGGTTGTGGTTAAATGTAACATAAGAAACTTTTTAATATTTCCACTACCTTCACCTGACAAGTGATGTAAATTTCATCAACTTTTCAGAGCAAACTAATTTTTGCTGAAAGCCTTTGCTCATTCCATGTCCCTAGAGCCAGCCTAAGCATCCGGGGATCGGGCCGCCGAGGTCTCCACCTTCGTCCGCCGCCCAATCCTATTTGCACCGGTCCCTCACGGTTCCCCCTGCAGGTGGTGGGCCCACTGGGGGATGGTCTCGCGTCTCTCGTTCGGGCTTGGCCCGGCCGGGTCCCGCGAGGAGCAACCCAGCCACCAGGCGCTCTCCGACGAGTCCCGACCCCAGGCCTGGCTCCAGGGTGGGACCCCGGCTCCGCCGTACCGGGCGACGTCACGTGCCTCGATTTTGTAGTCGTCATGTGGAGGAGTTCAAGTATCTCGGGGTCTTGTTCTCGAGTGAGGGAAGAATGGAGCGGGAGATCGACAGACGGATCGGTGCGGCTGCCGCAGTAATGGGGGCACTGTTCCGGTCCGTTGTGGTGAAGAGAGAGCTGAGCCGAAAAGCAAAGCTCTCAATTTACCGGTCGGTCTACGTTCCTACCCTCACATATGGCCATGAACTTTGGGTCATGACCAAAAGAACGAGATACCGGATACAAGCGGCTGAAATGAGCTTCCTCCGTAGTGTGGATGGGCACTCCCTTAGAGATAGGGTGAGGAGCTCGGCCATCCGGGAGGGGCTCAGAGTAGAGCTGCTGCTCCTCGAGAGGAGCCAGTTGAGGTGGCTCGGGCATCTGTACCAGATGCCCCCTGGACGCCTTCCTCGGGAGGTGTTCCAGGCACGTCCCACCGGGAGGAGGCCCAGGGGACGGCCCAGGACACGCTGGAGGGACTATGTCTCTCGGCTGGCCTGGGAACGCCTTGGGCTCCCCCTGGAGGAGCTGGAGGAGGTGTCTGGGGAGAGGGACGTCTGGGTGTCTCTGCTGAGTCTGCTGCCCCCGCGACCTGGTCCCGGATAAAGCGGAAGACGACGAGTACGAGTACGAGCCTTTGCTCATCTGTCTTCAGTTTTTTAAATTTTTTTAATGCGGTGGAGGGAAAGTGATGTAATGGATGGAGACAACACATGTCCAACTGATTAACAGTCTATTCAGCTGGAGATTGGAACCGGCAACTCAGTGATGTCTTTTACCTTAAGATCAAGAACAATTGAGATGGACTTGTGCTGTTTGTGCTGGTGTCCTGCAGGGATCACGTGATAATCTTCACATCCTAATCTGTTATTGAAACTGGTGCTGGCATCTCATCCTCATGTTTAGGGGTATGATGGAACAAGGACAAATCAGACAAACTGTAGTATAAGTAACTGCATAAGATTTACAAACATAATGGCTATGCATGTATGAAATCATATAAACACTTCCTACATAAATGGACATGAAAACGTGAATAAATACCCGCTCAGACTGGTGCTGACAGGCAGGCATGTCATGGCCGCTGGTTTGAGTGATCACAGGAACTGATTGGGCTGATGTTCTGAGCCATGAGGTGAACACACACAAATCCCTGCTGACGTACAATTTTGATGAATGCAGCTGAATCCTGTGATTAGGGGGATCCCAGGTGGGAGGATCAGAGCTCCTTCTCAGGGCTATCTTTTACAGAAATGTTCAACCTTTGGCAACACCAGATACAATGACTGCATTTATTTCGAATGCGGAGAACAACAAAAAATCTGCAATCACAGCTGCAAAAAAAGATCATGATTTATAAAAACATGTTTTTGGGAATTTTTAATCAGGCAGAGCTGACTGTGCCAAAAGAAATAAAATAAAAATATAATCAATCAAGTATCAATATCAGTAAATCAATAAAGTTGGGCTGCACGGTGGCGCAGTTGGTCGCACTGTTGCCTTGCAGCAAGAAGGTCCTGGGTTTGACTCCTGACCTGGGTTCTTTCTGCCTGGAGTTTGAATGTTCTCTCTGTGCATGCATGGGTTCTCTCCAGGTACTTCGGGTTTCTCCCGCAGTCCAAAAACATGACTGTTAGGTAAATTGGTCACTCTAAATTGCCCTTAGGTGTGAATGAGTGTGGTTTTCTGTCCCATTTTAAAAGCTAAAGCTGAGAAAAGCTTTTCCCAAATCCATCATCTTTACATTTTACTTTGGATCTAGGAACATCCAGCAGACACTGGCTGCTGGACCCTAAAGGTGTGTGGATCTTGTGGAAATCACATAAATAACATGATTATGTGATGTGATTTATTTGAGATATTTGGTATTGTATGTCAGATCCCTTTCAAACACCTTTTTAATTTTATGACTTAATTTTAGATCAGAATATTTATTGCATGTTTTTACCAGAAACTCGGCATAACTGGAGCTGCTTCTCTTGTTCAAGCTTTGCAACCAATCACAATTTAACATTTTTAATCAGAGTCGGAAGAAAATGAAGAGGCACAGCAACCGTTCTCTCTCTGGTAAAACTTGCTTTAAAGGACATTTCTCTGTCATTCAAACATTTAGAAAGCGCTTTGAACCATCTGCAGACGAGACAGCAAGGACAGACTCACTCCAATATAAAGTCCATTACAGTAATCTAAGCGGTATGAGATAAAAGAATGGATTATTGTTTCATCAAAAAGGTTGCCTGGACAGGAATGATTTCACGTTTGCCCACCGGCTGTAGATGATTTTTAAGTCCAGAAAATCACTGAAAGAACTGCTTGGAAACAATCTTCCCACTGACATGGCTAAAAACCTTATTTCTGTTTTAAAAGAAATTTGACCTTCTTCAAGTGACTCTGCTATCAATAACTTTACCAGTAAAATAAAGACTGCCACTGACTCTGAAAACTAAAAACAATACATGCCTTCCCTGGAGAAATGAAAAAACCAAACAATTCAAAATAAATTAAATTTAAAATCAGTAAGAAAATGGATGGAAAATAGATTATTAATAAACTACCTATACGGGGTGTGGATATTTATTTAAGGAGTGAATGTGAAAGTGTTACATGGTGTAAAACCAACAAAGCCAAACGAGCCAAAACATAACAAACCAAACCCAAACCCTGTCCAAGGAATGAGCAGCAGCCCAGTTTAAATAGACTGGAAACCTGGGGTGTCAGAGTCTGCCTGCTGCTAACCCGTTCTCACCACTAGGTGCCACCAGCTGGGAGACACCAGGAGGATGCATCAGGTGCGGCTCGTTATTTGATGACAGAACACTCAGGCCAGCCGGACCCTGCAGAGGTCCTCCAGAGAACCTTAACCGAACACAGTCAGCAGATCCAATCGCATGGTACGACGCTCCGAACCCTCCTCGACCGGCAACAGCAGACAAACCAGCAGCTGGATCAGATGACGTCCCTCTTACAGTACGCCCTGAGTTCTCAGTCCGCTGCACCCACAGGGGTCGCAGCTGAGCCTCCGGTGTCCCAGCAACTTCCGCTCGGGCGTGACATCTCTTCCCCCAACCCGGATAAGTTTTCTGGGGAGGTGGGAAACTGGTCCAATGCTCGCTCATGTTTAACCGGTAACCACAAGCCTTTCCCCATGACGATGTCAAAATCTCGTACATTCTGGGCTTGTTGACTGGCAGAGCGTTGCAGTGGGCAGAGGCAAGGTTTACAGACTGTAACCATCTCGGTGTGACCTTTGATGGCTTCATCAAGGAGTTTAAACAAACATTTGATCTAACTTCTGATAAGTCTAGTGTGGCCCGCAAATTGTGGGCACCAAAGCAGCTCAATCGCGCCCTCGCAGGTTATTTGATTGAGTTCCGCACAATGGGCTGGATTGCTAGCGCGTTAAAGGCAGCGTTTTTTCAGTCCTTGGACGAAGCCATAAAGGATGAAATTGCTTTAGTAGATGAGCCTGACAGTTTGGACGAATATATCGCCCTAGCGGTACGCCAGGACTCCCAACTGAAGGAGAGAAGGCGGGCCCGCACTGATAGAGCGGGGGCCCGGCCGCAGCACGCTCCTCCGTCCCCGCTGCCCGTGCCGCTGGCCCAGGCGATCAGCCACGCTGAGCCAGAACCGATGCAGTTAGGAAGGAGCGGCAGGGATGGCGAGAGGGCAATCAGAGTTTTTACTGTGGTTCTTCGGAACACTTAATCTCTGACTGTTCCGTCCGGCCAAAAGGGGGGGTCCGTCGGCCGCTGCCTCACAACCGACAGACCGAACCCCTAACCACCAAGCCCCCAGATTTCCCTTGCCGCCGACCCTGTTAATAAATCAAGTCACTGCTCAGATGGCCGCTTTAGTCGACTCTGGCTGCGAGCTGAATTTAATTGATCTGAACCTAGTTATACAGAAGCAGATCGCGACTGAGCCCCTGTCGCACTCGGTGGATTGTTTGGTGAATGAAGGCTTTCTCGTTTGATCTGATTTCTCTCTACTGTGATCTTACGTGTCTTACGTGGTTTTTCTAGTATTGGTAAGGGGTCGCTAGCTTAGCTTTAGCTCCACCATGGCTACCCGTTCTGCTGTTTCTCTCTCTGAGTCTCCTCCTCTATCCTGCTCTCTGTGTCAGATGTTCAGTTACTCCTCTGCCTCCTCTAGTGATAATGGGACGTGTAATAAATGTAGCATTTTTGTAGCTTTGGAGCCGAGGGTGTCGGAATTGGAAGCCCAGCTCCGCGCTGTTAAAAAACCGGCAGATAGCCGAGGCCCCTTAGCCAGCGTGGAGCCACCGAGTGTAGCTCCTCATAGCAGTCCTTCAGCAGAGCCCACGCAGCCGTTGTCTCGGGCCGGCTGGGTGACGATACGTAGAAAGCATAGTCCTAGATCCCAGCCCACAGGTCACCACCAACCCGTCTGCGTTTCTAAAAGATTTTCCCCATTCAGCGACACACCCGCTGAGAAGCTAACTCTGGTAATTGGCAGCTCCATAGTCAGAAACGTGGTACTAGAGACACCAGTGACCATAGTCAAATGTCTGCCAGGGGCCAGAACGGGCAACATCAAATCCTACCTGAAACTGCTGGCTAAGGATAAGCGTAAATACAGTAAGATTGTAATTGACGCTGGCGGTAATGACACCCGGTTACATCAATTGGAGGTCACCAAAATTAGTGTTGCTTCGGTGTGTAAATTTGCCAAAAAAATGTCGGACTCCGTAATTTTCTCTGGTCCCTTTTCTGATATGACCTGTGACGACATGTTTAGCCGCATGCTGTCATTCAACCGCTGGTTTTCTAGGTGGTGTCCAGAAAACGATGTGGGCTACATTGATAATTGGCGAACATTTTGGGGAAAACCTGATCTGATCCGGAGAGACGGCATCCATCAAACTTTGGATGGAGCAGCTCTTCTTTCTAGGAATCTGGCCAAATGTATTAGTTGTCCAAAACTCTGACAACCCAGGGTTCAGACCAGGAAGCTGGGTCGTAGTTTAACACTCCTCGCTGCAGCTTCTGTACTGTTACCCACCCATTACCCTATTAAGACAGAGTCTTGCCCACGGCCAAAATTGAATAGATTAAAAAATATTCCCCCCATGAGTTCGCTTCGTTCATCCTGGTCGGTGTTTACATCCCGCCGCAAGCTAACGTGCAGGTCGCACAGCGCATGCTCGCCGACCAGATACTGAGTGTGGAGCGGACCAACCCGGACTCCTTAGTTATCGTCGCTGGCGACTTTAACAAAGGTAATCTCACCCGCGAACTCCCCAAATATAGACAGTTTATAAAATGTCCGACCAGAGAGGACAACACTCTGGATCACTGTTACACCACCATCAGAGACGCTTATCACGCCGTCCCACGTGCTGCACTGGGCCAATCCGACCACATCATGGTCCACCTGATTCCTGCATACAGGCAGAAACTAAAGCTCTGCAAACCTGTTGTGAGGACGACAAGGAAGTGGAGCAGTGAGGCTGTGGAGAATCTCCAGGCGTGTTTAGGCTGTACAGACTGGGATATGTTCAGGACTACTACCAACAGTCTGGACGAGTACACAGAGGCTGTGACTTCCTACATCAGCTTCTGTGAGGACAGCTGTGTACCATCATGTACCAGGGTGAGTTACAACAACGACAAACCCTGGTTCACAGCTAAACTCAGAAGGTTAAGACTGGATAAGGAAGAGGCCTTCAGGAGTGGGGACAAAGACATATACAGAGAGGCAAAGTACAAGTTTGGCAAGGCAGTGAAAGAGGCCAAACGACTGTACTCTGAGAAGCTCCAAAACCAGTTCTCAGCCAACGACTCTGCATCTGTGTGAAAAGGGCTCAGGCAGATCACCAACAACAAGCCAAAAGCCCCCCACTCCATCAACGACCAACGCCTCGCCAACGACCTGAATGAGTAATACTGCCGCTTTGAAAGACAAAGGGACAGTCCTGCAACCATCCCCCACGACACCCCCCAACAGCTGCAGCCACAATCCACCACCCCCACCTCCCCAACCTCAAGAGGGACCTTGGCACTTCCAACCCCCACCCTGAAGTTCCCCCCCGCCAGCCCCCTACCCACGCCGGGGACGGCTTTTTCCATCCAGGAGAGGGACGTCAACAACTCTTCAGGAGACAGAACCCCCGGAAAGCTGCTGGACCGAATTCTGTCTCAGCCAGCCTGAAGCACTGCGCTGATCAGCTGTCTCCAGTCTTCACAGACATTTTTAACACCTCACTGGAGACATGTCATGTGCCAGCCTGCTTCAAGTCCTCCACCATCGTCCCTGTTCCCAAGAAGCCAAGGACCACAGGGCTTAATGACTTCAGACCCGTCGCCCTGACCTCTGTGGTGATGAAGTCCTTTGAGCGCCTTGTGCTCTCACACCTAAAAGACATCACCGACCCCCTCCTGGACCCCCTGCAGTTTGCCTACAGAGCCAACAGGTCTGTAGATGATGCAGTCAACTTAGCCCTTCACTTCATTCTCCGGCACCTGGACTCCACAGGAACCTACGCCAGGATCCTGTTTGTGGATTTCAGCTCTGCCTTCAACACCATCGTCCCAGCTCTGCTCCAGGAGAAGCTCTCTCCTCTGCTCTTCTCCCTGTACACCAACAGCTGCACCTCCAGTCACCAGTCTGTCAAGCTTCTGAAGTTTGCGGACGACACCACCCTGATCGGACTCATCTCTGATGGTGACGAGTCCGCGTACAGATGGGAGGTGGACCATCTGTTTGACTGGTGCAGCCAGAACAACCTTGAGCTCAACGTTGTAAAGACAGTGGAGATGGTTGTGGACTTCAGGCCGAACCCAGCCCCACCTGCCCCCATCACCCTCTGTGACTCCACAATTGACACTGTGGAATCTTTCCGCTTCCTGGGAACCATCATCTCCCAGGATCTCAAGTGGGAGCCGAACATCAGCTCCCTCATCAAGAAAGCCCAGCAGAGGATGTTCTTCCTGCGGCAGCTGAAGAAATTCAACCTGCCAAAGACTGTGATGATGCACTTCTACACAGCCATCATTGAATCCATCCTCACCTCCTCCATCACCATCTGGTACGCCGCTGCTACAGCCAAGGATAAGGGCAGGCTGCAGCGTGTCATTCGGTCTGCTGAGAAGGTGATTGGCTGCAGTCTACTGTCGGTCCAAGAACTGTACACCTCCAGGACCCTGAAGCGGGCAGGGAAGATTCTGGCTGATCCCTCCCACCCTGGTCACAAACTCTTTGAGACTCTCCCCTCTGGCAGGAGGCTGCGGTCCATCCGGACCAAAACCTCACGCCACAAGAACAGTTTTTTCCCCATCTGCCACCAGTCTGATTAACAAAGCCCAGAAACCACCCTGACACTCTCCCTTTCCCCCACACCCCCCTTTTTTGCTGACAGGACACCTGTAACCTGCAACTCTATGCGTTACATTAATGCTCAGCTTGGACTCCTGCTTTACTTGCACAATGATCACGTGCACTGTTGTACCGCTCTGGCATCCTATACTGCTCTACATTTACTCTCACTCACTTAAAACTGTGCACATACAGGTCCTTCTCAAAATATTAGCATATTGTGATAAAGTTCATTATTTTCCATAATGTCATGATGAAAATTTAACATTCATATATTTTAGATTCATTGCACACGAACTGAAATATTTCAGGTCTTTTATTGTCTTAATACGGATGATTTTGGCATACAGTTCATGAAAACCCAAAATTCCTATCTCACAATATTAGCATATTTCATCCGACCAATAAAAGAAAAGTGTTTTTATTACAAAAAACGTCAACCTTCAAATAATCATGTACAGTTATGCACTCAATACTTGGTTGGGAATCCTTTTGCAGAAATGACTGCTTCAATGCGGTGTGGCATGGAGGCAATCAGCCTGTGGCACTGCTGAGGTCTTATGGAGGCCCAGGATGTTTCGATAGCGGCCTTTAGCTCATCCAGAGTGTTGGGTCTTGAGTCTCTCAACGTTCTCTTCACAATATCCCACAGATTCTCTATGGGGTTCAGGTCAAGAGAGTTGGCAGGCCAATTGAGCACAGTGATACCATGGTCAGTAAACCATTTACCAGTGGTTTTGGCACTGTGAGCAGGTGCCAGGTCGTGCTGAAAAATGAAATCTTCATCTCCATAAAGCTTTTCAGCAGATGGAAGCATGAAATGCTCCAAAATCTCCTGATAGCTAGCTGCATTGACCCTGCCCTTGATAAAACACAGTGGACCAACACCAGCAGCTGACACGGCACCCCAGACCATCACTGACTGTGGGTACTTGACACTGGACTTCTGGCATTTTGGCATTTCCTTCTCCCCAGTCTTCCTCCAGTCTCTGGCACCTTGATTTCCAAATGACATGCAGAATTTGCTTTCATCCGAAAAAAGTACTTTGGACCACTGAGCAACAGTCCAGTGCTGCTTCTCTGTAGCCCAGGTCAGGCGCTTCTGCCGCTGTTTCTGGTTCAAAAGTGGCTTGACCTGGGGAATGCGGCACCTGTAGCCCATTTCCTGCACACGCCTGTGCACGGTGGCTCTGGATGTTTCTACTCCAGACTCAGTCCACTGCTTCCGCAGGTCCCCCAAGGTCTGGAATCGGCCCTTCTCCACAATCTTCCTCAGGGTCCGGTCACCTCTTCTCGTTGTGCAGCGTTTTCTGCCACACTTTTTCCTTCCCACAGACTTCCCACTGAGGTGCCTTGATACAGCACTCTGGGAACAGCCTATTCGTTCAGAAATTTCTTTGTTTCTTACCCTCTTGCTTGAGGGTGTCAATAGTGGCCTTCTGGACAGTAGTCAGGTCGGCAGTCTTACCCATGATTGGGGTTTTGAGTGATGAACCAGGCTGGGAGTTTTAAAGGTCTCAGGAATTTTTTGCAGGTGTTTAGAGTTAACTCGTTGATTCAGATGATTAGGTCCATAGCTCGTTTAGAGACCCTTTTAATGATATGCTAATTTTGTGAGATAGGAATTTTGGGTTTTCATGAGCTGTATGCCAAAATCATCCGTATTAAGACAATAAAAGACCTGAAATATTTCAGTTAGTGTGCAATGAATCTAAAATATATGAATGTTAAATTTTCATCATGACATTATGGAACTTTATCACAATATGCTAATATTTTGAGAAGGACCTGTATATTTATATTATATTGTAGATATGTTTATACTGTTTAATTTCAATTCAAATTCAATTCAAAGATACTTTATTGATCCCCGAGGGGAAATTAGAATTCCAGTACAACCCATCCAAACATACATCATGACACAAGACAATGGGGGGACGGGTCACCGAGGCTTTGCTGCCCACTCACAGGCGCTGCCCTTGCTAGATGAGAAAAGAGGCCACATTAGGTAAGTAGAGGGAAAAAAAATCATATTTCACACTTTATCCTTAGCAGGATACAGTTTGAGATTGCAAAAAAACCTCAGCACAAAGAAGCAACAAGTTGACAAAACAACATCATGCCGGGAACAGTGAAGGTGGTGTGAGGAGTGCAAATGTTTATCTTGAGCATGTGTGTGTGTGCAAGTGAGTGTGTGCAAGTAAGTCCATGAAGCACTGTCCCAGAGGCCATTGTCCTTGATGGTTCGTTGGAATGTACATCAACCGGCCACACAGTTCTGAGCGGGTCCACAGATGTCCTCAGGGAAGGGAGGGGGCAGAGGGAGCAGAGCGTCATGTTTACATAACTTCCAGGAGAAGTTGAAAATAACCAGCCATCAAGGCAGGGGAGCCAGGTTCAGAAAAACAACAATTATTTGGGTTAGGCTGACTCTTAATTTTCCGTCAGCCTTGAGGATCTCACTGGTTCTTCTCAAAGGTGAATCCAAACAGCCAAATTCCTGGTCTTTCTGCCAGATCCGAGCGAACAACTTTCTCCAAGATGTATCCCATTTCACCCCTGAGTCCAGGAACCGCAACCTGCCTGCGATCCTGTGTAAGGATCACATCCAGTCTGCGATTCAGCTCACGTAACATCTCAGTCTGAGTGTTGATCGCTCTGAAGATCCCATCACACATGCCAGGCAGCCTTACAATGGCCAGAACAGCTGCTGACATTCTCCGAATTTCTCGATATGCCAGGTAACCGCTGACTCCAAAAAGCAGAAATCCTGATGTCAAACATCCAATTATATACACATCTTCCACATCCTCAACTGACATTATCGACAGACACACAATCCTCCACTTCTGCCAGGAGTCCATCGTGTATCCGGAGAAAAATGTCCCGTCCGGGCAAGTGGGCTCTCCCGACCCCTGTCTTCTCGTCGAGAAAATTTGATCAATTGCATTGAGAGACCAGCTGACCAAATCCATATTTTGGAAGAATTTGGAAGATGTGCAAAAAGAGGCTCCAAAAAAAAGACAAGACACAGAGCTGAAGCAGGGCAGATATGGGAGGGGTGCGGGAGACAGAGAAAAAGCGTCCACCTCCACCGAGAGCAGGAAAAAGATTGTATTGTATTGCACCAACTACGCCAAAACAAATTCCTTGTATGTCCAAAAACGTACTTGGCAATAAAGCTTTTCTGATTCTGATTCTGAAATAATCTAAAAGGAGGAAATCATGAAAATCTCATAAAAATAAACACAACTCAGACTAAAAAGAAAAATAAAACAATTAAATGTGACTTACTGAACATAAGATCTCTCTCTTCAAAGAGTTTGCTAGTTAATGACCTGATTTGTGACAATCAGGTTGATTTATTTTGCCTCACAGAAACCTGGCTGCAGCAAGAGGATTATGTTACTATAAATGAGTCAACTCCTACTAATTATTTAAATTTTCACATTCCTTGAAATACTGGGCGAGGAGGAGGAGTAGCAACCATCTTTCAGTCCGATTTATTGACTGGTCCCAGACCAATCAATAGCTACAACTCTTTTGAATATTTAATCCTTAGTTTTCCTCATCCAAATTGCAAAGCACTAAAACCTCTTCTGTTTGTTGTTTTGTACCGCCCACCAGGCCCTTACTCTCAATTTTTAGATCAGTTTTCAGACCTTTTATGTGATTTAGTGTTAAGTAAAGATAAGGTTATTATAGTGGGGGATTTTAACATTCATGTTGACACTGAAAGTGATAGCCTAAATATAGCGTTTAATGTTATCTTAGACTCAGTTGGCTTTGCTCAAAACATTAACAAAACTACCCACCTTTGTCTTCATTCTCTGGACCTTGTGCTGACATATGGCATTGAGTGTAAATACATCATATTTTCTCATAACCCTGTCCTGTCTGACCATTTCTTAATAACCTTTGAGTTTAATTTAACCGAGTACTCTACACCTGAAAGAAAATGTCATTATAGTAGATCATTATCAGACAATGCTGTAACAACCTTTAAAGAATCTTTTCCACTTTTAATTTCCTCATTATCACAGAAAAATACAGTGGAGGGCAATAATTTTGTTTCTCCCCCTTCACAAATTGATTCTCTTGTTGATAGTGTTATGAAGTAACACTATCCTTAGTAAATGGATATGTACCACAAGGTTTTAAGGTAGCTGTAATTAAACCTTTACTTAAGAAACCTTCGCTTGATCGAGATGACTTGAAACATTACAGACCTATATCCAATTTTCTATTCTTATCTAAAATTCTTGAGAAAATTGTTGCTAATCAAATGTGTGAGCATTTACACAGCAATGGCCTGTTTGAGTTTCAGTCAGGTTTCAGAGCTCATCATAGCACTGAAACAGCTCTGCTGAAAGTCACTAATGATATTCTTATGGCCTCAGATAATGGACTTGTGTCTGTACTTGTCCTCTTAGATCTCAGTGCCGCATTTGATACAGTCAATCATAATATTCTCTTAGAAAGGCTGGAATATGCTGTAGGGATCTGGGGAACAGCGCTAGGCTGGTTTAAATCTTATTTGTCTGACAGACTCCAGTTTGTTCATGTAAATGATAAGTCATCTTTAAACTCCAGGGTTAATTGTGGAGTACCACAGGGTTCAGTACTTGAGCCAATTCGCTTTACTACATATATATATATAAATATATATATATACAGGGGTTGGACAATGAAACTGAAACACCTGGTTTTAGACCACAATAATTTATTAGTGTGGCGAACGGCCTCCAATACAGCATCAATTCGTCTTGTTAATGACATATACAAGTCCTGCCCAGTGGTCAGAGGGATTTTAAGCCATTCTTCTTGCAGGATAGTGGCCAGGTCACTACGTGATAGTGGTGGAGGAAAACGTTCCTGACTCGCTCCTCCAAAACACCCCAAAGTGGCTCAATAATATTTAGTCCTCAAGAATGGTTCGGTAGTCCTTGGCAGTGACGCGCCCATCTAGCACAAGTATTGGGCCAAGGGAATGCCATGATATGGCAGCCCAAACCATCACTGATCCACCCCCAAGCTTCACTCTGGGCATGCAACAGTCTGGGTGGTACGCTTCTTTGGGGCTTCTCCACACCGTAACTCTCCCGGATGTGGGGAAAACAGTAAAGGTGGACTCATCAGAGAACAATACATGTTTCACATTGTCCACAGTCCAAGATTTGCGCTCCTTGCACCATTGTAACCGGCGTTTGGCATTGGCATGAGTGACCAAAGGTTTGGCTATAGCAGCCCAGCCGTGTATATTGACCCTGTGGAGATCCCGACGGACAGTTCTGGTGGAAACAGGAGAGTTGAGGTGCACATTTAATTCTGCCGTGATTTGGGCAGCCGTGGTTTTATGTTTTTTGGATACAATCCGGGTTAGCACCCGAACATCCCTTTCAGACAGCTTCCTCTTGCGTCCACAGTTAATCCTGTTGGATGTGGTTCGTCCTTCTTGGTGGTATGCTGACATTACCCTGGATACCGTGGCTCTTGATACATCACAAAGACTTGCTGTCTTGGTCACAGATGCGCCAGCAAGACGTGCACCAACAATTTGTCCTCTTTTGAACTCTGGTATATCACCCATAATGTTGTGTGCATTTCAGTATTTTGAGCAAAACTGTGCTCTTACCCTGCTAATTGAACCTTCACACTCTGCTCTTACTGGTGCAATGTGCAATCAATGAAACTTGGATGACTTTAAATTTTCTGCTTCTAAATTCAGACAAGACAGAAGTTGTCATCTTTGGTCTTTAAAAAAGAAACTGCTTAGTCAATCACTTAACCTGGATGGCATTAAATTGACCTCCGGTAATAAAGTAAAAAACCTTGGTGTTATTTTTGACCAGGACATGTCATTTAAATCCCATATTAAACAGGTTTCTAGGATTTCCATTTTTCACCTCCAGAACATTACCAAAATTAGAAATATCCTGTTATTGCTTTAACAAATTTGATCCACATGCAGAGAACACTCAGGAGACAGAGGAAAGTTAATTTATTTACAGAAGGTGAATGTGGACTGGGAACTGGAACTGGATACACCGACTGTATGGAGAGAAGGTTGGGTGTGTTGATGGAGAACAAAAACAGACTTCCTTCAGAAGGCATCTTCAGGCTTACTGAGTGATGTTGATCTTGCATGGAGGGGGTCGGAGCTGGGACGGAAGATGACCACAGAGGTGCCTGAATTGATTTTCCTCTTGATCCTTCACTCAGTGTGCAGCGGTGAGGTTTCTCTGAAGGCAGCTCACCTACTGAGGCTCCATATGCCGGGCTTGGAGATGAGTAAACGTTGGAGGATGGACAGGGTTGGTTGAGCTAGAAGACAGGAGGTAGGAGAGCCAGTAGCAGCCAGCTGAAATGGAATCCAAAACTTTTCTTGAAATCTTGAAGCTTGTGAAGCAGTTCAAATGAGGAGTCAGTTGAACCAGAACAGATCTGCAGCGGAGCCTAGAGAGGAACACAGAAATGACGAGGGTTACTATAGTTTTCTGAAGCATTGAAAAACTTATTGTTGTATGGCCAGTATTTGTTACCACATTAGGCTACACTCAGGCGTAGAAGTGCTGGCCGACTGCTTTCTTATACTCCTCCAGTAGTGTAAATAGCAGGCAAATAGCTGAAAAACTAGTCCATGCATTTGTTACTTCAAGGCTCGACTATTGTAATTCATACTATCAGGATGCCCACAAAATGCAGTTAAAAGCCTTCAGCTGATTCAAAATGCTGCAGCAAGAGTTCTGTTGAAAATTAAAAAGAGAGATCATATTTCTCCTATTTTAGCTTCCCTTCATTGGCTCCCTGTTAAATCCAGAATAGAATTTAAAATTCTCCTCCTCACATATAAAGCCCTTAATGATCTAGCTCCATCATACATCAGAGATCTGATTGGTCCATATGTTCCTAACAGAGCACTTTGTTCTCAGACTGCAGGTTTACTGGTGGTTCCTAGAGTCTCTAGAAGTAGAATGGGAGGCAGATCCTTTAGTTATCAGGCTCCTCTCCTGTGGAACCAGCTCCCAGTTTTAGTCCGTGAGGCAGACACCCTGTCTACTTTTAAGGCTAGGCTTAAAACTTTCCTTTTTGATAAAGCTTATAGTTAGAGTGGCTTAGTTTATCCTGAGCTATCTTCCTTATTTTTTACCTCCATCTTCTTCTCTCCCTGTTGGTTGGAGTAAAGGGGAGTTAGGTTTAGCCTAAACCGGCTCAGTTATGGTTGAGGTGCAAACACACCCTCCATTTCTGCTACCTGTATGACCCTTTCTCTTTTCCAATGGTTATAATCAGTCTGACAGAGAGAGGTATCCCAATCCTTGTGGTTTTTAGTATAACAATGACCGTCAGTGGGCTCTAGACGGACAAACTTTATCAGTTTATTATTTTACTTGGTGCCCCTACATGTGGCCCATTCTTGGGTGGCCGGGCTCTGGCACTCGGTGGTTTGGTCTGGCCTCCCCCGGCAGCCCGGCGGTAATGTCCGAATACCACCAAGAAGAACGAACCACATCCAACAGGATTAACTGTGGACGCAAGAGGAAGCTGTCTGAAAGGGATGTTCGGGTGCGAACCCGGATTGTATCCAAAAAACATAAAACCACGGCTGCCCAAATCACGGCAGAATTAAATGTGCACCTCAACTCTCCTGTTTCCACCAGAACTGTCCTTCAGGAGCTCCACAGGGTCAATATACACGGCCGGGCTGCTATAGCCAAACCTTTGGTCACTCATGCCAATGCCAAACGTTGGTTTCAATGGTGCAAGGAGCGCAAATCTTGGGCTGTGGACAATGTGAAACATGTATTGTTCTCTGATGAGTCCACCTTTACTGTTTTCCCCACATCCAGGAGAGTTACGGTGTGGAGAAGCCCCAAAGAAGCGTACCACCCAGACTGTTGCATGCCCAGAGTGAAGCATGGGGTTGGATCAGTGATGGTTTGGGCTGCCATATCATGGCATTCTCTTGGCCCAATACTTGTGCTAGATGGGCGCGTCACTGCTAAGGACTACCGAACCATTCTTGAGGACCATGTGCATCCAATGGTTCAAACATTGTATCCTGAAGGCGGTGCCGTGTATCAGGATGACAATGCACCAATACACACAGCAAGACTGGTGAAAGATTGGTCTGATGAACATGAAAGTTGAACATCTCCCATGGCCTGCACAGTCACCAGATCTAAATATTATTGAGCCACTTTGGGGTGTTTTGGAGGAGCGAGTCAGGAAACGTTTTCCTCCACCAGTATCACGTAGTGACCTGGTCACTATCCTGCAAGAAGAATGGCTTAAAATCCCTCTGACCACTGTGCAGGACTTCTATATGTCATTCCCAAGACGAATTGACGCTGTATTGGCCGCAAAAGGAGGCCCTACACCATACTAATAAATTATTGTGGTCTAAAACCAGGTGTTTCAGTTTCATTGTCCAACCCCTGTATGTACTTGACTTTTGTGAAGAGCCTTGAGACAACATGTGTTGTGAATTGGCGCTATATAAATAAACTGAATTGAATTGAATTGAATATTTTGTATTTCCTATTACTCAGAGCTCCTTAGTGCTTGGGTTTCAGTGGCTGCAGCTCCACAACCCTCACTTACGTTGAGCTGAGCTGCAAGTTGACACCTGGTCTGAAAGATGTCTTTTTTCCTGACTTTAAGTCTGCCGTTTTCCCTAGACCACATGTAGAGGAGGGTGAGGCGGAGGAACCTCCGGATTTGGCCCAGGTCCCCTCTGATTACCGTGACCTTAAGCTGGTGTTTAGTAAGTCCAGGGCCCTGTCACTACCGTCCCCCCACCCCTACGACTGCACCATAGAGCTCCTTCCCGGTGCCCCATTACCCGCTAGCTGGTTTTATAAGATCTCTCGGCCTGAGAGGCAGGTAATGGAGAGGTACATTGCCGAGTCCCTGGCGGCAGGTATTATCCAACCCTCCTCCTCTCTCCTTGGAGCAGGTTTCTTTTTCGTAGGTAAGAAGGATGGAACATTACGTCCCTGTATTGATTATAGAGGCCTAAATTCTATTACTGTAAAGAATTAATATCCATTGCCACTTTTAGCTTCGGCCTTTGAGCCCGTTCATGGGGCCACTATTTTCACTAAGTTAGATTTCCGTAACGCCTTCCTGCCGCCTGTCCTCCGCCGAGCGCAACTATGATGTAGGGGACAGGGAGCTCTTAGCCATCAAGTTGGCCCTGGAGGAGTGGCGGCACCGGCTGGAGGGCGCTGTGCTGGTTTGGACAGATCACAAAAATCTATCTTATATCCAATCAGCTAAGTGCCTAATTCCACGGCAGTCATGTTGGTCACTTTTCTTTTCCCGTTTTAATTTGTCTATCTCTTTCAGACCGGGTTTAAACCTGACGCTCTGTCCCGCCAGTTCGATCCCGAGGACTCTGAGAAACAAACAGTCCCAATCTTGCCGCCCAGCTGTACAATTGGGTCCCTAAGCTGGGAGATAGAGGACCTGGTGCTGCGAGCCCTATGGATGACCCGGGGCCAGGAAAGGTGCCCCCTGGACGGACCTACATACCTGCCACAGTGTGGCCTCGGCTGATCAAATGGTTTCCCTCAGCCAAGTTCTCTATTCATCCAGGAGTCAGCCAAACCATTGCCGTGGTTTCCAGATGCTTCTGGTGGCCCTTGCTACATAGAGACATCAGAGTGTATATTAACGCCTGCACCACATGCGCTACAAGCAAGTCGTCAAATAAACCTTCAGCAGGCTCGCTCCAGCCGCTCTGTGTCCCCGGGCGACCCTGGTCCCACGTCACCCTGGACTTCGTCACGGGTCTGCGGAACTCCCACAGGATGACTACAATCCTGACGATGGTCGACTGGTTCCCCAAGGCCTGCCACCTGGTTCCCCTCCGGAAGTTACCTTCGGCTCTCCAGACCGCCATGCTGATGGTCAAGCATGTTTTTCGCCTCCATGGCAACCCTCTAAACCTGCTGTCAGACTGGGGGCCCCAGTTCACCTCCCAGGTCTGGAGACATTTCTGCGCTGCCCTGGGGGCTAAAGTGGCGCTGACCTCGGGCCACCACCCCCAGTCCAACGGCCAGGTCAAGCGCCTCAACCAGGAACTAGAGTCAGCTCTGCAATGTGTTGCCTCAGCAAATCCCACAAAATGGAGCACCCACCTGTCTCAACGGTAACCAGTCGCACTACTTTTGAGATCTCTTTGGGATACCAACCTCCACTTTTTCCTTCGGAAGAGGCTGACATTGCTGTTCCATCAGTCCGACATCATGTCAGCAAATGCTGGCGGATTTGGGAATCCACCGTCAGGGCGCTTCACCGCACCGCACCTCAGAACAAGCGTTATGCGGACAGACGACGCACTCCTGCCCCGTAGTACCACCCCGCTCAGAAGGTCCAGCTCGCTGCACGAGACATTCCGCTGAAATTCCTGTCCAGGAAACTGTCTCCCAGGTACATTGGTCTGTATGTCATCGACTCCCTTGTTGGACCCACCTCTGTTCACTTACTTTTACCTTCCAGTGTCCGCATACACCCTGTGACAGTTGAAGCCTGTCCAGACCAGCTCGTTCAAACCACCTCAAGTGTCACTTGAGGTGGTTTGACTTTCTGATCAGGATGTTTTCTGGAGGCATTCCGCACAAGTCCCACTTGGAATAGGCCATAGGGCAGGACCTCTTGGAAAGACCTACATATCCTTTCTGGCCTGGGGACATCTTGGGATCCTCCACAATGAGCTGGAGAGAAGGATATGAGACCATTTACCCCTTGAACCCTGATCCCAGATAGGTAAAAGACAATGGATGGATGGATGGATGAAGTGGCAGTCGGTATGAATTCAAGGTAAATTGACCCAGCCAGAGCCGTTACATCATCCTGAAAACACACAGATTAGTGTGTTGGGAGGGGCATACTTTAGAAAAACTTTGTAAATTGTTCAGTTTTGTTGTGTAAATATATACTTAATTACTCAATTCTGGTTTTAATACCTTGAACAATACTGAAAAGAACACAACTGTGGCGGGAACCTTTGACTTGTATAAAACAGGAAGGATTCTTTTATTTTTGAAACTGTCTCTTAATGTTTAGCCTGATGTTTAGCTTTGCTCTAAAGCGTTTCAGTATAAATTCAACAACTGTGATACAGAGTTTTATGGTTATTTTCCAACCTAAACAGAGAATTCATGATCTGAGGCTGCCTTTGCCCTCCCTCCCTTCCTCCCTCCGTCCCAGCCTTAGGCAGCCTCTCCCTCACAGGCCACAAGTGTTTGATTCGCTGCTTGGCCCTGCATGTTAATGAGCAGAGGCAGCGTGGAGCTTTTTAAAGACGGGCTCAGCCCTCCAGACGGAGTGACAGGAGAGTTGGAGACGCATCCAAGCTTGCAGGACACACAGACGGAGTTCAAAGCGACTCCAAACAGGCGGAAAACCTTTCCTCGGAGTCCCCGTTCAGTTGTGCGGTTCGTCAGCCACTCCAAGTGGACTTCATCAACACCCACTAATACCTTTCTCAGTGCGTGTTGTATCCTGAAGACCGATAAGAGGTCCAGTTTTTGGAACTTTTAAAAAAACATCTGTTGTAAGTCATGCATCGGTGCAAAGTTGCACTACTCCTGTTAGTGGTCATCCTACACTTCCTGAGTGCGGAAGGTAACCTTTGTTGTTTTATTTCTGTGATGAATTTATTGAAATTGTCTGCTTGGCGCTGGAACTGTGGTGATGTAACTGTCTTCTGCTGTTTAGTTTTTCTTCCTGATAGGAAATCTAGAGGAACGAAATGCAAAACCCAAGTCTGATTAAATCGTTGAAGTTGACCTCAGAATTCATTACATCGGAGGCAGAGCAGGAAACAAATGCATCAAAAGTATCTAAATGTTTTTATGAAACACATTTTTGCTCAACAGAGTTTTTAAAATTTATTTATTTGCCTTTGATTGGTTTCATGGGCTCTAACTGGCATCTTTCAGTGGCTTGAAAAGTAAAGCAAACAAGGCTTTTTTTCAGAGCGATGTAAACATCCATTTGTGCCTGTTTGTCTGTGGGAGCTGCTTCTCTCCAGTCAATATTAACTTTTGTGTGTTTGCTGGCATTTATTGTCCTGTGTGAGTGTGCTCAGCGCTGGCTGCAGTGAGAGCTTTCTGACAGATTTAGTGGCCCAGAGGTCAGCGCTGATAGCAGCTGATGGATGAAGGGAAACCTTGGACTATCTGGGTCATCCCAGATATACAGCAAAACCAATTTTCTCTGCTTCTTTATTCGCCAGCACCAGAGTGGTGACCGGACAGCTGGAGCTGGGTGTAAAGTTGAATGTGTAGTTACTCAAGAAATGTGTCAATAAGTAGCAGTGGGTTATCTGTGCATGCAGCGCGTCTTTGAAACAAAATGTTTTATAGAAAAAGATGCTACATGTTTAGGAGATAGGAAGTTATATGAATGCAACAAAGTCTGCTTAGCTTTCCAGAGTTGAAATCAACCCTCACAGACGATATTTATTCAAACTAAAGGAACATTTCAATGCGTTGCCAGATGTAACAATAAGAACTGAAGCCATAAGAGTGTAACACAAAGATTAACGTGGAACTGGCTGATCTCAGATCTCCAAGCATTAACTTTACAGTCAGTTCAACATCTCTCTGTGTTACAAGGTTATTACAGCGCTACTTTCAAAGAGGTGAACAGAACTCCTGCTAACATGTGTTGTACATTTCTCAACAGCCTATAAGTGCAGGTGCACCAGAAAAGGACCAAAGATCAGATATAAGGATGTGCAGAAGCTGGAGATCAAACCCAAACATCCCTTCTGCCAAGAGAAGATGATATTGTGAGTTATTCACACAACTATTGTCACTCTGAGGGAGTTTTTGCTTTTTCTCTTTTTGTTTTCCAGGTTTCTTACAGTGATTCCCCTCCCTATCTTCTTATCATCTACGACTTTTGTCTATAACTTCTCATTTCTGCTTGTTTTGTGTAAGAGTAAATATAAGTTACACCTTCAGCAGCTGATCAACAAATGTATGCTTCAGGCAACTACAATTTAGATTACAGAAAATAAATCTGTTGGTTTCATAGGAATTATTAAAGTATTGTTTATTGATATGTCATTATCATCTTTATTAATCATGAAGATGACATTAAAAGCAAGAAATATGTTTAAAATAACAATAAAAATAAAAAAAGACATGTTAAAGTTTGAATACAATAAATAAGAAAGATATTATGAAATGAGCCGATAAAGTTAAGCTGCCGTTTGTTTTAACTCCTGATTTAAAGGAGCCAACAGTTTCTGCATACCTCAGGCACCATACCTGGTGAAAATGAATGAACCACGCCCACTTCCAGTGGGTGGGGCTTTATCAGACACAAATGTCACCAGGAGGATGAAGGCACAGATCTCCAGATCTTTCCAGAATAGTAATTCAACATAACTTAACTAATTGATCTAATTCAGCTACTAAAATGAGGGATTACAAAACCAACTAAACAGTGTTTGGACACTTGACATAAAAAAGCAGATTGCTGCTCTGTTTGCCAGATCGTGGAGTCCCCCTCTCTCTGAGGTCTTATCTTGAATTCCTGACTGTGTATTTGATCTGTCCACCCACTGCCTCCCTGCTATCTGACCCTCCACCCATGAAATCACAGCTGAAGCAAACAGGCAGTTATTATATTCAACTTGAGCCAAGGTGGAATGCAGCCTGAACCTTCCTGATGATGACAGTCTCCCATTCTGCACATTACACAGAAACCAGCAGCACAAATACACACAAACTTACATACATTCACTGGTTTGCTATAGCGGGCTGTCTATTTCTGTAAGTTGAAATGATGGAAAAGTATCACAAGTTGAAAATGTGACATTGGATCCGTGTGTGAAGGCACAGCACATGGGATTGTTATGTCAGCCTCCAGGGAGTCAGTGGTTCCTGTTTAAGTCATAAACTCTGCTGCCACCTGCTGCCAAATTACAGTCACATCTAAACAAACGCTCGGTAACAGCAGGGAGCAGCTTGTCTGGGTTCAACATGCGTGAAACATCTACCCAGCAGGAGCTCCTGCAGAAAGCTTTGTAAGAAACTGCCATATTGTGGCCACTGCAAATCTTGGTGTAGCATAAAAAACCAAAAAGCTTGAGAAGACTTTGGGGCTTTTATTAAAAATGTTACTGCAGCAGAGGCTTGGAACTGAGTTCTGATTTAGGAAAGATTCGATCCTCTTCAGAGTTATTAAGATTCTGCAAGTCCATGTTTCAAGTCGCAACAGTTGGAGGGAAAATTATTGGCAGCACCGGTGAAGACGTGCACAAAACCTGAAAATTAAACTTAGTCAGTTGGGAAAATTCCTTATTAGGAAATAATTATTTTAAAATAAAGTCATATTGGCATGGTTATTAACACCCCAGCTGTCAAGACTTTGAGCCGCTGCCTTCTGGACAACAGGACAGCACTTAGTGTCCTATGACTTTTACCAAGTTTGGAGTAAACAGAGAAAGAGGGATCTTAGCTCAATCTCTCCTGATGGTCCAGATTGCCGGTACCTCTCTGATCTCCTCTTCAGCTGAGCTCACAAGTTTTATCTACAGGCTTTAAGTCTGAAGACTGAGTTGATTATAGAAGAAAGTTAATTTTGTGTCTGCTGAACCAGTTCTGTACTGATGTTGGCCGTATGTATCCTACAGAAGAGACCTAAAGACAACTCATTTTCCATTTTCAAATGTTCAAACCTCCCTGTGTTTCAAATAGTTTATGATGCTGTTCACTGTGTCAAGGTGCCCAGGGACATTGGGTGAGAAATAGGCCCACAGCATTATAGATCCTCTACTGTACTTCACAGTGGGCATGAGGTGCTTTTCCATAACTTCATCATTAGTTTCACTGCAGGCCCACCTGGAGAGTTTGTTGCTGAAAATCTCAACCTGAGTCTGATCTGAACAAAGTTCACCGGTCCAGTTAAGGTCCCAGTATAGTTTATATTTGTGATGGTAGGACAAGAAAGGCTTTTCCTGACATGACGACAGCAGTTACTATAGAGAGTATGTAAGATACTACTCTTTGCTGCAGGTTTCTAACAGCGAGCTTCGGAGATGTCCATAACTATCTCCCTCACTGTGTGCAGTGGAAACATAAAGAAATGGTGAATGGACTGAACTTATATAGCGCTTTTCCAGTCCTACAGACCGCTCAAAGCGCTTTACACTAGAGCCACATTCACCCAATCGCACTCTCACACATTCATACACCAATACACAGATCGGTAGGCAACTTGAGGTTAAGTGCCTTGCCTAGGGGCACATCGACATATGGCAGGAGGAAACTGGAATCAAACCCACAACCTTCTGATTGCAAGACGACTACTGTTCCTACTGAGCCACAGTCGCCTCTATGGCCCTCGGTGTCACGTCATATGAATACCCATAGTAACAGGATTTGGCAGATTACTAATTAAAGGTTCCCAGAAACTGGTCAATTTAAAAAGGTAAAGAATAAAATAAAATATGCTTCAGTTATGTTTGTTTTAAATGGATTGTTTAGGGTACAAACAACTTTCCCTCAGCGGACTATTTTTACCCATGGAATAAATAGAATCCAATTCTATTCTAGCGTTTACTCAATCGCTCTCACACAATCATACACTGATGCTCAGATTGGCAACTTGGGGTCAAGTGCCATGCCCAGGGGAGGAAGCTGAAATCAAACCCACAACTTTGGAAATGAAAAAAGGCCAATCTTGACCCAGGCTTTTTACATATTTTTACCAGTTATTTTGTATCTGTAAACAGAACACTAAAACTCAACTGATTCCACGTGTTAAAACAGGCTTTTCTGGCCTCTGCAAAATTTAGTGTCCATGATTTTAAAATACTTTAACTAAAGTTTTAACCTCAGAATGTGATTCTGGTATCAGTTGAGAGTAGGGTCGGAAACACAAAGAAACAAAGAACTGAAAAGAAAGCATAATAATATAAATGAACATCCACCAACCCATCTATTGCTATGTCACCATGCAGTGTTGGTGGGGGGCTGTGCTAATCTCCAGCGGTCTTTAGGTGGGAGGCGGGTTAAACCCTGGACAGATCGCCAGTCCATCAGAGGACAACACAGAGACACACAGGAAAAAACAACCCTGCACACCTACTCATAGCTAAGGGCAATTTAGAGAGACCAATTAACATAAAAGTCATGTTTTCAGAGTCTGGGAGAAAGCAGGAGTACCTGGAGAGACAACCCATGCATATAAATAAACAAATGAATGAATGATAAATCTAAAATTAACTAATAATAATGCTAAAGTATTTTGGTGAGAAATTATTACCTAATAATGGCAAAAAGCAAAAAAAAAAAGGGTTTCTCAACAATGTCACAGGAGGATAAAACTCCTAAAAACTAAAAGCTACATGACTTCTCTAGAAAGTGGTAATCAGTGTGGAGCTGAAGTGATCTTTCTAAATATATAGTCACACATAAAGTAAAAAATCAAGTGTGATTACATTGAAAGTACCACACAGCTCCAAGGATTATTAGTGTGTGTGTGTGTGTGTGTGTTCTTGTACTTGTTGCTGAGTGAGAACCATTTTTTGTATTTTTATCGCAAAGTGAGGACATTTTGACAAAGTGAGGACATTTTTCTGGTCCTCACTTTTTCAAATTCCGTTCTTGGGACAGAGGTTAGGTTTAGGACTAGGGTATAAATTGAGTTATTGTTAGGGTTAGGGTTAGGTATTAACTGGTTAGGATTAGGCACTAAAAATCAAGGAAAATGAATGGAAGTAACCGAAAAGTCCTCATAAAGATAGTAAAACACGGATGTGTATGTGTGTGTGTGTGTGTGTGTGTGTTACCTGCCAGGCAGTCATCATTCAGGGCTCCTCTATTAGCATGAGATGGGGCCACCAGCCGTGAGAGCCCAGTGAGAAATGAGCCTCAGCAGGCTCCGGAAAGCCATGGAAAGAATGAAAGCGGGGGAGAAATGAGTATGAGAGTCCCCTCTCTGGATGCTTGGCTCACGGCTCTCAGTTTGGCATGCTGAGCGGCAACTCCAAAGCACAAACAAACACAGCTCCAAATGTCCCTGTTCCTCCTTAATTCCTCTTGTTTTCTCCATTTACTCATTTTCTATACATCTCCTCCCTATAAATCTTTTACATTTTATCTTCTTTCTCCAGTTTTATTTCAATCCTCCCTCCTTTTCTTATCACTCGGGGTTTCTGTGGCCAGTGTGCTCAGCCTCCCAGGTGAATGATAATGAGCAGGAACCAAAGCTCAAATTAACGCAGTAATGAGGTTAAATGTTTCCCCTGTCGAGCAGCTTCGCAGATTTGGGTGTGCTGGCATGTATGCATACACAAGCTGGCATGTGTATGAATGTTCATCCCCACATATTTAAAGAGGCAACGACAAAGCACTCACAGCTATGCTGCTGAAGCCTTAATAGCCAAACAAAGTGACAACTGAATGAGCAGGAAAATAGATGCAGCCCTCCTTAATCGGATTCTTATGGCGACTGACTTTAAGAGTCAGGTCCTTTATCCTGCAGTCATTTAGCATTCATGGTCTGCTGAGGCTCACCGTCAGTAGATGGAGAGGCCCTGCATTCTGTTTTCACCACATTCAGTTGGACTCAATATGCCACATGCAGGCAGACTGTCTCTGTCATTACCTCGAGTAGAAGCTTACAGACACAACATTTCATTCACTGGGCTTAGATGTCACATTTTTAAGTGGCAGCTCTATAATATTGCCTTCTTGCAAAGAAAACGACCAAGTTGTACAGGCAGATCTTTTGAAACCGAGAAGGCATTTAACTGTGGGAATGTTATCTGTGGCACCAAAGAATGGTGTCTAAAATCTGGGGCCATAACATGTCAAGTGTGCTACAGCAGGACCAGTCTCCATTCACAGGGCTTCAATGGCTTTCATGTGGTTTCAAATAGTTTTTTCCACTCCACAGAACTATCTGCTCTTGCGTGTGATCTCGGTCTTCTCTTGGTCAAACCAATACAACTGTTCCATTGCTGCATGACTCCCACAGTGCTGCCTCCATAGTTTTCTCACTGGCTGCTTTGTGATCTAGCAGCTTTCAGGGACTTTAGCTCATTTTCATTAAACATTTGGGAAATTTGGGAGCATGCACACACAGATCTTCAACTTTCATTAAAAAAACACAGAGATACATGCTTACTCTGGCTTTGCATTTTGATTAATGAAAAACCAGAGCAAAGAAACAACCCCCATTCTGAGTACCATGTTTTTCCTCGTTAACATGCAGATTTATTCTTTCTGTATCTCCCTCTAGTGTAACGATGGAGAACGTGTCTCGGTTCAAGGGCCAGGAATACTGTCTTCATCCCAAACTTCAGAGCACCAAAAATCTGGTTAAATGGTTCCGCATCTGGAAGGACAAGCACAGGTAGAAACCCAGTAGCTTACAGCAGGAGGGAATGTAGTACCTTTGCAGTAAAATTGCATTTAAAGTATTCATTTGTAATTTTGCAAACATCCAAGCAATGGTTGCTTTTCATTGGACATAATTGTTTCAGAGATATACAAATAAAATCAATATTTATTATTAAAGTTAATAGAAAAACAATTCATATTTTTCAAACATGTATTTGTATTCAGCCTCCTTAATTATGATACCCCTAAATAAAATCTAGTTCAACAACTTGCCTTCAGAAGTCACCTCCCTTATAATCAGAGTGCAGCTGTGTGTGATTTAATCTGACTAACTTCAGCTGTTCTGGTTCTGGCCTCAGAGGTTTTTTTTTAGAGAACATCAGAGAGCAACAAACATCATGGAGACCAAGGAACACAATCAGGGAGGACATTGTGGAGACGTTTATAGCAGGTTAGGTTCTACAACAATACCCTGAGCTTTGAACATCTCACTGAGCTCTGTTCAATCCATCATCTGAACCTGGAGAGAGGATGGACCACCTGCAGACCTACCAAGACATGGACGTCCACCTAAACTGACAGGCTGGCAAGGAGAGCCCCTTGTAACTCTAGAACAGCTGCGGAGATCCACAGTGTAGGTGAAGAATCTCCACAAATCACACTTTTATAGAAAGCTGCAAGAAGAAAGCCATAAGAAGTCCTGAAACTGATCAGAGTGGATGGGGAGATGAAAGGAGGTAAATCCAGGACAATCCTGGAAGAAAACCTGTTTAAGGCTACAGAATACAGGAGACTGGGGTGGAGGTTACCTTCCAGCAGGACAACCACCCTGAAAAACATCTAGAAGGCCTAATCAAAGTAAATCCAACTGAGAATCTGAGGAAAGACTTTAAAACTGATCTTTACAGATGCTGTCCATCTCTTCTAGAGCCACTTTATAAAAAAAATATTTTGTAAATCTTCAAAGCTGAGACAAACCCCAGAAGACCTCCAGCTGGAACTGCAGCACTTGGTCCTACAAAGTACTGACTCGGGGGGCTGAATACAAATCCATTTTCAGAATCAGCTTTATTTGCCAAGTTTGTGTTCACAAACAAGAAATTTGACTTTGTTTTCATGCGCCCCCATAGCATTCAGACATAAAGTATAAATATATAATCTCTGGAGGAAATGTAATAAAAGATAAAACAGCAGCAAACTACAGTACAGACAGAAAAACACACAAAGTCACAGCAAGCACAATACCGAGGCGGCCATCTGCCGTGCCATCTTGAAACAACCATTTAGTTTTTCAACTTGATATTATGCTAATGCATCAAAGATGGATTTATTTGAATGTTTTTTCAACATCATATTAAGGCGTGTAAATAACTGTAGAAGGTGCTGAATGAGAAGCAAGATAGAACGTTTAACCTAAACTGCTATTTTAGCTGAACCTTGAAATTATTATTATTAAAGGTTGGGATTTTCTCATTGGTTTCTGTTTGAGATTATGCTCATGCAATCAAGGATAGGTTTATTTTACACATCTTTAACAAAGGTGTCAATAATTGTACAGGTTGTTATATATGATATCATAAAAATGAGGGGAAAGATAGAATATGTGAATGTTTAACCCCCCAAAATGCAGTTTTTATATGTTTAGGTGAATTTGAATCTTATTTTGAACCAAACCTTTTCTTTTCCCCTGGTCTTGTTAATCTTTTTGTGCCAAATATATATTCTTTCTCCCTCTCTTCCTATGTGTAGAAGCACTCTTCTAGGATGTTATCTTGTATTCTCTCTATCCTTCCTTCTCTCCTTTATTCTTACCTCCTTCTCTCCCTTTTTCCTCTTTGCCCAACCTCTGTCTTCTTTCTTTCCCTTTCGTTTCTGTCTCTGTGTGTGCATTACATTTGAAATAATCCCAAAGCAGTTTCCAATAAAGTTTTTTATATACCAAGCAGAGTATTATAGAGAAAGCTGTAATGCTCTGCTTGTAAAAGTAAATCTATTGGGCTTCTTCTTGGCACTCATACAACAATCCTGAATGCTGCTCTGCCAGACAGGACATGTTCAAAACAAAATCTCTTCAAAACGAGACTGAAAGGAAGCCCCAAGCAGAACAAACAGAAGTCAAAGTTAAACTGTTTGGAGTCAGAGGGATTAACTGTCTTTGCTTTTCTGTGCAGGGTTTATGAAGCCTAACCTTGGTTTCCAGAACACACGGACCAAGTGAGACAAAACCAGACGAGGACATCACCAGAACTGTCCCATTAAGAAATGACCTGCAGTGAAGCTATTCTTCTTCTTCCTCAGACTTGTTGAGAACATTAAAATGTATCTGTAGTCTGTATTTATCCTGATGGGTTTGTTTTAGTCTCCCATCGATCTAGTTACATTACTCACGTTTCCAGCCTCCTCAGCAGCATGAATCAGGTGTTATTTAAGGGAACGTCTCAGATACTTTACCTCTTAGGATTCTACCAACGTAAGACTGTCGGAGATTCTGATGAAACATGCACACCTTCATGTGGAAACACAGAACTGTACATGTAGAGGGATGAGGTATATGTCCAGACTCTCAACATGTAGGATCTCTGTGAAATGTTGGAGTTGAAACATAGTAATAGAACAAATTCAATAATACTGTTTTTGTAGAAGGGAGTACTGACATTTGATACTGACATTGTGGCGGTGTGTGTGTGTGTGTGTGTGTGTGTGCGTGTGTGTTTGTGTTCATGTTAGATCTGTGTGCAACAAGCATGAGGGTCCAGCAACTTGTTTGTATAATATTCTCTGATTTAATCTGCAGGTCATAAATAGATTCAGCTCAAGATAAATAATATTAGTGCCATGCTACATACACAGGTGTGTGTGTGAGTTAATGCAAAATATTGATTCTAAAGTGTATAAAGAAAGTGACCACATTTGCTAAATACTTCTGTTTGGTCAAGAGCTGTAATGATGTGTTATTTCATACAAAACTGTTTTTATAACTATTAGGTAAGAGCATCCATAGGTCCTTCAGTTATGTTGGTTTTGTTATTTTAACAACAGATAGAACTTCAGGTTCAGTCTTCACCCTGGTAACAAGGTGATGACCCTGTTATTAGTCTGTTATATCATTTGAGGAGGTAAAATAAATATGTAAATGTTTAAAGTGTCTAAGATCTAAAATGAAATGTAAACCTGAGTTTGGGATCATTTTATGGGTTCATAGATGCTGTATGAAGGGCAACATGTCAACATTTTACAGTGACTGTGATAATGGGGCAACAGTGTGGTTCTTTAAAAGTGAAGCTCAGCAGCACAAATCAGGTTTCACCAACAAACACGATACCTGTTTTATGCTTTGTTTAGTTTTTTATTAAATCTTAGCTGTTGGTTAACAAGACAGAGTACAGGTTTTGCTTTTTTGATTCATAGCCACTGCCCTTATGCAAAACAACATAAACAAGACACATATTTGTGTAATTAGTCTGGTTCAGTATGGTTTCATATATATAACCCCAAGATGTTTTCTTGCCATTAAAGAGATTTCACATACAAACACACATATATATATATATATATATATGTGTGTGTGTCTATATATTAACTAGAAAGCATGCAGTAGCCATCAGTGCTATATATATACTGTATATAACGTGACGGTAATCGGTATTTTACAGGTGTGTCGAGATTGGCCAAATAATACAGCTTTAATAATACAACAACAGTAAAGTGTGTTAGCAGTTCATTGCGGGTCATATCCATGGCTGACTGAAAATTAAATGAAACTAGAACTAGAACTGGAGTTTGAGTGAGAAATGAGAGGATGTCAAGAGTTTGGCATGATTCAGTGCTATTCTCGAGTTATTCCACCAGGTGGCGCACTATGACAAAGGACATTTTGCTTATCATTAAATATCCATTTAAAGTTTACACACCAATGGAAAAACACGGTATACGAAGTCTCTGTGTATGTATAGACCCCAAACATTTATAGAAAATAAAGATAAATTTAAACAACCATAATAATACATTTATTATGACATGCCTTACATTACTGTGGATGAATATGGCACCAATCCTATGGCGCTTCTGGTGAGTAACTGTCACTATCGTAATATTAATTATTCATTGTCTCAGTGTCTCCATGGCAACTGGGCAAACTCTATCTGCTAACGAGGACAGTAAGATGGAGATGAAAAACTGCACTGTTAAGCATTTTATGTCTCAGGAATATTAATGTGCCAACAAGCGGAAAAAGATGACGGCTAAAGGAATAAAGATAAGTGTATAAAATGACAGAATAAGGTACATTCTGGCTGTGCATATTTTTTATTTTTGTAGGTAAAATCTAGGCACAGCAAAAAAGCTCATGTAACATGACAAATTGTGTTATTAACCTTATTTTATGTATTCCAATGCATTAAATATTAAAATGAATACAGTACATGTTTATGGTATGCACTGAAGGCCTGCATTTCATTTAGAAAACATGTATTTACAGTATTAATGGGATTTTGCAGTTTACATTTTGACTTAAAAGAATAGGAAACATGAGGGCTGCATTCCACCTGTTCATCCAAGCATGAAATGCAGCTCTTGTTAACAAGTCATCTTTCTCAGCTTTTCAGTTAAACTTTCTGCCCTGTAGAAGGTCTATTAAGCCACTTTTACATTACTCTCTTCTCAGAATGTCTCCCCCGTTCTCCCTCAGCTTGAACATCCTGGTCACCACTCATCTATGTCAGATCTAGGCATGAAGAGCAGTGAAAGTCCATCCAATATATTATCAGCAATTTGAACGTTTGGTACCTAAATATTATTGCATGACAAATATTGCATCCGATCTGTTCTTTACATTTGCATTAATGTATGCATTAATATTGCAATAATTATAGGGATTTATTTTCTAGCTTTGTAAAAGGGGCTACATGTCCCCAACAATATATTTGTGGATTATGACAGAAATTACATCAGTAAAATATTATGAAAACAAAATTTGGGGGAAATCATATTGCAACAGCTTTAAAATTGAGAATATAAATAAATGTAGAAACAGTTATAGGAAGTAGAATTTAAGAACACACTGGTTCATTCTTCATTTCTAATTATTTTTAACTAAAATTTGAATAAAGAAATTCAAGCAGGAATATATTTATATTTGGCCTGATTAGTTTCAGACTTGAGGCTCTTCTTGGAGGTTCTGGTCAACAGGGCTGGACCAAGGTTTTTGAGGCCCTTGGGAGCCCACTTCCAGCTAAGCCTGTTACATTTATAAAGTCTGCTGAGGAGGAGCAAACTTTATTGTGAAGAAATAATATTTGAAATATGACTGATGGTCTTTCTTAGTATTTAAGTAAGGTTTATCTTTATAACACTTTTCACAAGTTAAAAACTGCAAAGTGCTAACTACTATTACAATACATGAACATTTAACTATTTTTTCAATCTAAGGCATTCAATAACTAAAGAAATCTCTTCATAAATCAATATTGTTCTATGTGTGCACCTGTTTTTTAAGACACAGTCAAAAATGATAATGCAACTTGGAGCCCCTAGGGCAGCAGCATAACTTAAGCAGTGTCAAATTTAGTGGAACTAAATTTAATTTGTGCACCAATGAGACGCTGCTAACCAATTTTATGGTGGCTATTTTATAATTAACCCAAAAAAACTGTTGTATTTTATTCTATTCTGTCGCTACATGCATGCTCAGTATGAGGGATTGCTGCAAAGTCAACACCAGTGACTGTCCACTGTCTCTACATGCTCATCCAGGAGGAGTGAATGCTGCAAGTCACTGACTGGATGCAATCTGCTGGGTTTCCTTAGATAGAAAAACTTTTTAACCAATTTGAATAAATAATTGAATATGACTGCACTGTTCAATGGTTAGGATTAATTGGAATGTATGAATCTGATTTGAAATCTGTAGGATTTGATTAAATTGACTTTGTAAAGTGCCTTGAGAAGACTTGTTATGAATTGGTGCAATATAAATGAACTAAATTACATTATTCTATTCTATCTTTTTCTATTTGATTGGTGTGAGGTATGGGGTAACATAACTGTCAAAAAGACGTATGAGTAGGTGTCTAAATGTGTAAATGTCAGTAAATAAATTTAAGATTTGTATTTGTGCCTTGCTGTCAACTTATACATGCATGTGATATCAGATGTTTCATCTGTGAGAATACAAGTTTAGAAGATAAGAATACAAGTTACAAAGTTTCAATTTTGCAACAATACAGGTACAAATCATAAATTTAAAAGTACAAAAGTACAACAGGAATAATAATAAGTTCAACCGAGTTCTGAAGAATCTTTACAGCACAGCCTTCCTGGACTTTCACCTACTCCTAGAACCAGGTTTGGGAGACGGGTTGTGAAACCAGATAGACTGAATTTGTAGCTGAAGGAAATAAAATAATGGGTGTAAATAGTATGCTAAAAGGTTAAGAATGAGTAAATAAGGATTTCTATTTATATGTTTTTTCTATAGGTAGAAGCAGACCTTCTGGCTATAGAGGCACAATACTCCTCTAAGGTCTGTTGAATCAAAGGTAGTCCACCCATTGATTCCAGAGAGGGGAGATGTGGTGTTAATGTTATGCATGGTTCAAACCTCAAATGGCCACCTGTGATGACATCATAAGGAAGTGTTAGGCTCCGGAGGCAGGTGACGCTGATTGTATGATGAAGCCCATGCTGGAAGTTTGGAGATCCTGAATAAACCAATATCGATGATACAGTTTGACTCAGCGCAGTCTTTCTAAAAATACGACGCGAACCTAACTCCCCAAATGAAGCTGTTACACTCCAAACCAGTTGGTGGCGGTAAAACACTTGAACGTTGTTCGCCAACCCGTTAAACAAGAAGAAGAAGAAGCGGGTCTTAATAAATAAACCTGTTCTTGTGGGTTTTACTTTGTTTATTCCTCTCATGACGGACATTATGTGCTGTAAATTTGCTTTGGATAAAGAGCAAATATCTCCAAATTCACAAAGATAGTTGTGTATGATGTGAGGAATGGACGACCCAAAACATACGTTGATCGGTTAATCCGTGTCCCATAGGGTAATAAAACATTACACGGTGTGAGTGTCAGGCTGAAATAATGTTTTGTTGTTGGAAACATGTTCTAATACGTCACAGGGACAGTATGTTTGATAGACGAATATGTAAAGTACTTCAATAATACATCTGCTAGAGCTGATTATTTTTTAGAAAAACAGACATTTCTACTCAGAAATTAGCTCAAATAAATATCTTTCATTAATCGAGTAATGTGTTATATTTTACATTAGAACGCGATCTACCAGAATAAAAAGCCAACATTCATTTTTCAGGAAGCCTAATTTTTCCTGCTCAACAGAGTGAGAATCCATGCTTTTCTATCAGTGGTAAAAGATTCTACTTAAACCCGATGTGTTGGAAAACAGTGTTTCAAGTGAACATGACACACGTTGGAAAATACTTTGATTCTCCAAGCGATAGAAAAAAAAACACGCAAACTGTGTAAAAAACAAGAAAAAAAAAAGACAGATCTAGACAGCGTAGAGCTCTTCGCAGGGGAACAGCACAAGATCCGCCTTCTCTTCTTCTACGTGTTTAACGGGGGTTAGCTAAAAAGTTTCAGGTGCATTACCGCCACCAACTGGTAAGGAGTGTAACAGCTTCATCTGGGGTTTTAGATTCGTACTTGTATGGGGTAAGAACGCTGTCAAAAACAATGTGTATATAAAGACGAAATGTGTGCATATCAGTCAATAGTTGTGCAGAAGTAAAATCCAAAAAAGGTATTATATATTTTCTCTATAAGAATACAAAATAAAATGTTACAGCTTCAAGAAATTACAAAGACAAAGTTCAAGTTTATAGTTGTGGTTTATTCTTTATGAATACAATATGCTATAACAGCTTGTGAATACGATTTCTTTTCTATGGAAATACGAATTTACATCAGCGACTTGGTGTCACGTGATCTGAGGCTGGTTAGTGGAGCGCAGTCAGTCGATTCGCGTTGCGCATGCGCTGTCACACTCCTCACCGCATGTAAACGTAGTGCGGGATTGGCTGACGGAAAGCGATAATAAAGCCCGCATCTGAGCGGACTTCGCCGAAGTATATTACCCACAATTTACTGCTGCAGGTGACGTTCTGAGCAAAAACCAATCATAACCGTCAACGTAACCAGCCATCAAATCAGAATAATAAGAACTGCGTAAACTTTAGACAGCAAGCCGACAAATATATTTTTTCACTTTTTTTCCAGGCTCAACATTGTAAGAAACCAGTGGGTTCAGAGTGAGTCTGGGCAGTCAGTAGATCATAATACTGAAGTTACCTCCGTCGCTTCCTGCACTTTCTTCTCCTCAAAACAATTGCTTTAAAATAGTTTAAAATAGTTTTTTTTAGCAGCAAGACTGTGAAAACAGCGCTGGTTCCCGCCCTTTTTGATGTTGCAGTTACGTTGCAAAGGTGCAAGTTGATGACGTAACCTCTACTGTCCCAATTCTCCAATTCTGCAGCTTGTAACCTGCGCACTTCAACCCTTACATGCACTTGTACAAAGTACATACTTCATAGAGGTGCGTAGGGTGTAGTGTGGGAATTGGGACAGGGCCTCCCTCAAATGCGGCCGATGTGTCCTTATTTTGCCCGATTTGAAAGATGCGTTGTGAGTATCCTTCTCGGCCCATCATTTCCCATCATTCATTGCGGGTCGAAGCGGATTGGTCAAGCAGGGGAAGCCATGGCGGACCATAGCAACAAAAGCTGTGAGCAAATTGTGGAAAATGACACTTTCTGTGACACAAATTAACTTCTACAATGTTTTTAGTGCGGGAATATAACTATGTAGACGTGAAATATCTGCTTGATTTATCTAGACATCGCTTCATTTCAAATGTGCTCCGACGTGTTCGGAGTTTTCCGTTCCCGGCGTAGTAACCGGCTCGCCTCGCCAGCCCTACCGGCGGTGAGGTGAGCTAGACCCGGTAGAGATCTGACCGGACTATCGGCACTAAGCTCCCGCTGGCAGTCATCACAATGAACGTTTAACACAAGTGATTTCTAACAGTTTATGTTATTATTTTAATTGTTACTGAAAATCGATTTAACATTTCAGGTGATATTAAGGTTAACCAGAATAAATGGACAGTTTTATGTAATCCAACCGTATCGCTGGAGAGTGTGATTGAGAATAAATAAGCTTTACAATATTAATTTTAAATGAAGAAATGTGCTACATGTTTTAAAAGTATATTTATAATTCAGTTAGCATTATAATTTCTGATTCCAGGTAAACCCGACGAGGAATAAACCTCCAAATGTAAATGAATCTCAGTAAAGAAGTTAAAAGTTTGAAAGAGCTTGTTTTAGACATTTGCATAGAAATGTTTTTATACAGGTCCTTCTCAAAAAATTAGCATATTGTGATAAAGTTCATTATTTTCCATAATGTCATGATGAAAATTTAACATTCATATATTTTAGATTCATTGCACACTAACTGAAATATTTCAGGTCTTTTATTGTCTTAATACGGATGATTTTGGCATACAGCTCATGAAAACCCAAAATTCCTATCTCACAAAATTAGCATATCATTAAAAGGGTCTCTAAACGAGCTATGAACCTAATCATCTGAATCAACGAGTTAACTCTAAACACCTGCAAAAGATTCCTGAGGCCTTTAAAACTCCCAGCCTGGTTCATCACTCAAAACCCCAATCATGGGTAAGACTGCCGACCTGACTGCTGTCCAGAAGGCCACTATTGACACCCTCAAGCAAGAGGGTAAGACACAGAAAGAAATTTCTGAACGAATAGGCTGTTCCCAGAGTGCTGTATCAAGGCACCTCAGTGGGAAGTCTGTGGGAAGGAAAAAGTGTGGCAGAAAACGCTGCACAACGAGAAGAGGTGACCGGACCCTGAGGAAGATTGTGGAGAAGGGCCGATTCCAGACCTTGGGGGACCTGTGGAAGCAGTGGACTGAGTCTGGAGTAGAAACATCCAGAGCCACCGTGCACAGGCGTGTGCAGGAAATGGGCTACAGGTGCCATATTCCCCAGACCTGGGCTACAGAGAAGCAGCACTGGACTGTTGCTCAGTGGTCCAAAGTACTTTTTTCGGATGAAAGCAAATTCTGCATGTCATTCGGAAATCAAGGTGCCAGAGTCTGGAGGAAGACTGGGGAGAAGGAAATGACAAAATGCCAGAAGTCCAGTGTCAAGTACCCACAGTCAGTGATGGTCTGGGGTGCCGTGTCAGCTGCTGGTGTTGGTCCACTGTGTTTTATCAAGGGCAGGGTCAATGCAGCTAGCTATCAGGAGATTTTGGAGCACTTCATGCTTCCATCTGCTGAAAAGCTTTATGGAGATGAAGATTTCATTTTTCAGCACGACCTGGCACCTGCTCACAGTGCCAAAACCACTGGTAAATGGTTTACTGACCATGGTATCACTGTGCTCAATTGGCCTGCCAACTCTCCTGACCTGAACCCCATAGAGAATCTGTGGGATATTGTGAAGAGAACGTTGAGAGACTCAAGACCCAACACTCTGGATGAGCTAAAGGCCGCTATCGAAGCATTCTGGGCCTCCATAAGACCTCAGCAGTGCCACAGGCTGATTGCCTCCATGCCACGCCGCATTGAAGCTGTCATTTCTGCAAAAGGATTCCCGACCAAGTATTGAGTGCATAACTGTACATGATTATTTGAAGGTTGACGTTTTTTGTATTAAAAACACTTTTCTTTTATTGGTTGGATGAAATATGCTAATTTTGTGAGATAGGAATTTTGGGTTTTCATGAGCTGTATGCCAAAATCATCCATATTAAGACAATAAAATACCTGAAATATTTCAGTTAGTGTGCAATGAATCTAAAATATATGAATGTTAAATTTTCATCATGACATTATGGAAAATAATGAACTTTATCACAATATGCTAATTTTTTGAGAAGGACCTGTATTTTCTTCAAATTAAGACAAATGTAAAATTAAAAAAGACTTTTTTTTACACTGATATTAAGCAAGATGGTTTTTTTTGGTATTTTCATATATATTTTTTTAGGTACAAAGGAGCAGACGGGCCAGTTTATGAAGCTCAGGGCTGAGAACCACCACCTTTTTACTGGAGCTAAAAACTCAGCCACCGTGGCTTGGAGGTACAATAACAACATTCTTTACAGTCAGTTTCTGTCCAGTTTCAATAACTCCGATCTTTCTAACTTTCATAAATATCCATAGTGATTAACATACTTCTTTTGGTTTAGGACAATTCTGGAGAAGATGGACCAACAGGGGAAGGTCAACCCCTTGCAGGCCAAAACAATGTGGGACAATTTGAAAAACAAAAAATAATTTAGATTATGTTCAGAAGTTCTCATGTCACACAAATAAAAAAATATTTCTAAAAGTCTTGTTGGTTTCTCTGTTTAATCAACTCTTTTTTTTTTATTCCATCTAACTTTAGGATTGTAAGTATCCAGGGTCAGGAGAGGGAGTCAGTGAAAAGCCCACTGCTGCTACTTGGACCTGGTTTGTCCTTATGGATGAGATGTTGGGTCAGAGGTCTTCCACAACACCTCCTGTCCTGATTGCCTCCATCCCTGAGGACACTCCAGGGCCAAGCGGAGCGGTGGTCAACCAGATGGAGAAGGAAGACAGTGAGCCAGCAGGAAGGGGTCAGAAAAGAAAGAGAGACAGAGATGATGGAGTTGATCAGGGAGGACATGAGGCTACAGAGAATGGACAGACTGTTTTCCATCTTAGAAAGAATGGTACTGAAATAAGGTGCTATAAAAGAAATATTAAGTTTTGTTCAGATTGTTTCTTAAAGTTTTAAGGTGTTCTAATAAATTTCAAAATAGTTTTTGTCACTAATGTTATTTCCATTTGATCTAACAATACATCAACTTCATTTAAAGTTATAAACAGAATTTATTATGAAAAATACAAACAGCATTTTAAACAGAATGGGGGAAGAAAACATTCAAACAGATCAAGATTACAAGACAAAAGGCATAAAATAAAACTACGTACAAATATTTATAATGGAGACAGCAGGATCAACCTGAGTGACTGATTCCTGGTAAAACCTCTTCAACAGAACAAAGAGGCAGATGTCTTTCTGAACAGAAAGTCTGACGATGTGGCTAAATCTCTCACAAGGTCAGAGACTTGGATGAGATGCTGCAACTGAGACCTGTGGTTAGTCTTTCTGGATGGTGAGCAAAGCATCACACAGGTGGTCTGCAGATGTTTGTGATGTCTCTCTCCGCTGTCCACGGTATCGTCCATCAAGTGGGTTTAAAGGGCTGGCTGAATTGACGGCTGTCACATCACTAAGAGGTAATCTGAAAAATGCAGAATTAGAAGATGGTGCTCATAAAATATTACAATTAGTTATACCCCTCAAACATTAATCACATCTATAATATTATACTTGGCTGACACAGTAGTCATGTTCTGGTGGTACCTCCTCCAGGGCAGACACCTCAGCTGAAAGCTGGTCCCACCAGAGAGCAACGCTGACTGTCTCAGTCCAAACCTCACCCTCTTCTACAGGCTCCTCTGGGTCATCTTCTAGGGCCATGACATCCCCAGCACCAAGGCAGATGTTGTGGAGGATGGCGCATGCTGTTATGACCTGAAAACTATTTAAAAGAGGGTGCATATATGTGTATATATTAAGTATAATGTATATATAAAATGGATCTAGGTCAAAACTTACGTGAGGTACAAAGATGTCATGCACCTCCAGCGCTTGCAGGAAGATGGCCCTGAATCTGGTCTTCATCATTCCAAAAACACGTACAGTGGGCTGTGGCGGAGCACCCTAGAGTCATGCACTGACCCAGGCCAGCCCACATATGTGTCAATAGAATGGCTCTCAGAAACTGCCAGCAGGATTATGGAAGGGAAGAGTTTCCTGTTCCTGTAGCACTGACCATCAGGGCTGCTTGGACACCTGAAGTGGATATGGCAGCCGTCAATTGCACCCACAGCTTTAAGAAAAGCTCTGTGGCGTCCAGCCCTGCAAACTCACGGGACACTGCCTTAAATCCTCAGGGGTCTTTAGAAGGTAGATGACCTGGTGACGAATAGCTACGATCTCCTCTGTAACTCTGTGGACGATGCGATGGACAGTAGAGCGAGGCATCCCAAACACTCTTCAGACCACTCTGTAGGATGTGCCACTTGCCACCAAGAAAAGAAAAACCAAGGTCTCAATAGTAGCACCCATCCATGTTGCCTATCCTGGTGCAAAAGATTAAGCAGCACTGCCAGAGACTCCCTGCTCAGCTGAAAATCTGGCCTGGTGTCCTCCTGGTTGAAGAAACGTTTCAGGACTGGGACACTCAGGTTGATCCTGCAGTAAAGAGGTCTGGTCTAGAAAAGGGAAGAATGGAGATGGAAAAACACATTATTTTTAAGGCATGCTTCTGGATATTATAAGTGATCAAAGCAAGAAGATACTAATACACCAAAAACACTGCATTATTATATAATTATCTAAGAGCAGCCAGAGGGGATCAAATACTTTATAATTCCCATCTATCTTAAAATTGAAAGCTGTTGTTCATATATATATATATAAATAAAATATGTCAACATACATTAGCCATAAAGTTGCTATCTCTTTGTTTATTGGCTAGTTAAATCAAACATCTTTTTTACCTGAACATGATTGTCTCTGGATTGTACCTGGAATCAGAAATTATAATGCTAACTGAATTATAAATAAACTTTTAAAACATATAGCACATTTCTTCATTAAAAATTAATATTGTAAAGCTTATTTATTCTCAATCACACTCTCCAGCGATACAGTTGGATTACATAAAACTGTCCATTTATTCTGGTTAACCTTAATATCACCTGAAATATTAAATCGATTTTCAGTAACAATTAAAATAATAACATAAACTGTTAGAAATCACTTGTGTTAAACGTTCACTGTGATGACTGCCAGCAGGAGCTTAGTGCCGATAGTCCGGTCAGATCTCTACCGGGTCTAGATCACCTCACCGCCGGTAGGGCTGGCGAGGCGAGCCGGTTACTACGCCGGGAACGGAAAACTCCGAACACGTCGGAGCACATTTGAAATGAAGCGATGTCTAGATAAATCAAGCAGATATTTCACGTCTACATAGTTATATTCCCGCACTAAAAACATTGTAGAAGTTAATTTGTGTCACAGAAAGTGTCATTTTCCACAATTTACTCACAGCTTTTGTTGCTATGGTCCGCCATGGCTTCCCTTGCTTGACCAATCCGCTTTGACCCGCAATGAATGATGGGAAATGATGGGCCGGGAAGGATACTCACGACCCAGCGCCATAGAAAGAGAGCAAAAATAAATGACCAAACAATTTATTGTAAGATATGTAAAATGCAAAACTAGCTTTAATAAATAAGTACTTGCACTACCATTTATACAGTTTATTAATTACATCTGCACCAATAAACTGTATCTGATCAAATCTGGACAAGGTAGAAATGTGTCCAAGTCCAAATGAGGGTTCATCCTCCTTGGCAGCAGCTCCTTTTGAAGTCAGACACCACATCTGCTGATCTCCCTGAAAACAATACAGAAACAATCAATATCATAGCTAGAAGGCAAAAAAAAGTAAATGTGTTCCTCTGTAGGTTCAGCAGGTTACCCTGGTTGGGTGTGTTGCATTTGGATGCACCAATCGGTCAGAGAAAGGAATCCATATGTATGGCTTCCCAAAAGATCCTGAAAGAAGGAAAAATGGTTGGTTCAAGTCAGTAGAAGCAACCTCACCATCACCAGAGGTCACAACAACAGGAAATTATGTGCTGTACGTTCAATCTGCACACTGCACTGGAAAATGCACAAGGGCCTAATGAAATGTGCAAGAAAATAAATAAATAAATCACTTTACAGGCACACTTTGAAAAAGGACAGTTTGTGAGGGCACAGTCAGGCCAAGTGAGACTGAGGGCTGATGCCGTTCCAAACCTTTTTCTTCATCAACCAGAACCAAAGACGAGGAAGGATCCTGCGATGAGAAGTCCAGCAGAACTTCCACTGCATGTTGATCCACTGACTAGTGATCACACATATAGTTCTAAAGTAAACTTTGGTACGAATCGTGTTAAATAATACGTTTCAAATGTTTTACCTAATCTTTATGCTAAAAGTGCCATTATAATTTCAGAGATGAAGGAAGGAAGAAACAGAAATGAGGCAAGTGAGATGAAGGAAAGTGAAGATGAAATTGTAGCCTCAGAGGACAGGGACATGCCAGGAACTGATGAGCCAGGGTCAACAGGGCAAGATGTATGCATCAACAGGGAATATAATCAGGAAACCGAGGTGAAGCTGTTTGGGGGATGTGATGTTGCCTGGTCACACAGGAGCTGCAACACATGCATGTGTTTTTATGTTGGCAGGAAGTACAACAAGATGGAAGCAAGTTGTGGGTTACCATTTTAATGGCAATTCCACTAATGGAGCTAATTACAAGCCAGTCATCCTAGACATCATTAAGAGAGCAGCTTCCATAGGTCTTGTTGTGGTAAACATCACCACTGACATGGGCAGTGCTAACCGAGCGATGTGGCGGGCTGTTGGAGTGGGCCACAAGAAAACATTTGTCCAACACCCAGTAAGACCAGACAAAAGGCTGTACTTCATGCCAGATGTCCCTCATCTGATGAAGAATTTGAAGAGTGTCCTGGTTATTGGTCAGACCTTCACAATTCCACCAGAGATTGTACAAAAAGAGAGTCTGCCACACAATGAGGTTTCACCGGGTCCTTTGAAAGATTTGGTAGATTTTCAGGAACAAATACCTTTGAAAATTGCTCCAAATCTTTCACAAAAACCCTTCAGCCCAGTTATTTTGACAAAATGAAGGTGGGGCCTGCATTGAATGTCTTTAGTAAGTCAGCAAGTGCAGGTCTGAAATACATGGTGGAGCAGGAGCAGCGACCCAACTCTAATCTGACAACAGCCTGGTTTCTGGAGCAGGTGAACCACTGGTTTGACCTCATGTCCTCTCGTCACCCTGTGATGGGACTCAGCAGGCACAAGATGGAAGAGTACAACAAAGCTATTAAATTCCTCCAAGACATGTTAGCACTCTTCAGTGGACTTAGAATAGGTCCTACAGGAAGCTGGAAACCAGTGCAAACAGGAATTGTGATGGCAACATCTACAATTTTAGGTATTCAGAAAGACATGCTTGACCATGGATACCTTTGTGTTGACAAGCAGGTTTACTCAGGACTGCCTTGAAAACGTGTTCAGCTGCATAAGGCAAAGGAATCCAGTCCCAACACCAGTGCAGTTTCACCAGGCACTGAGATCAATCTCAGCTGGACAGTTTCTTACAACTGTAAAATCAGGAAGCTATCAGGAGGATGGCGGCAGTCTTCTGGCAGAGTTCCTGGACATTATGGAGACATTTCCCAGTCCTGGCCTTCGTGTGGAGCAGCTGATTGGAGACACAGATACTCCTGACCTCACCAACAGCGAAACATGTATTCTGTACCATCTTACAGGATACTTTTTAAATAAAGTCATCAAACATTCCAACATCTGTGATGGATGCTCAAGTTCAATTAAGCAAAATGATGACACTTCAGAAGGAGATCACAGTACCCTATTGATACTGAAGGAATTCAAACCAGGGGTTTGATTGTTTAAAGGTATTTTTTGTTACTGTTCTACTGTGTATTGATGCTGATATGTTCCAATAATAATTCTTAATTTCTTTTTCTGTCTTGCGATAGATTCTAATATCTACTTCAACTTCAACGATGACTGTAAATACCAACTTTGTGAAGGTCTTAAAATGTTAAAATCATTTTGTTCAGACATCTTGATTCAGCTCTTATTATTTTTAAGGACAGAAATTTTGTTACCTTTGTGGTGCTTTGTTTGCAACATAGTTCAGCAGTTTATTTAAGCCATCCATTCTCGTGTGGTTTACCTGGAAAAGAATAATTAAAAAATGACTCATTTTCACAATCACGTTTAATGATAATGTCCCTATTTATGTGGCCGTCGTTGACAAACAATCTATAACTTTAACTAAATTAACCATGTCAATATCACAGTATTTTTCAAGATGGTGCTAGTTCAGTAGCTGGAATTACAATAAAAATTTGAAAATTATCAACGCTAAAAAAGTAAGCTGTAATGGACATTTTAAAATGCTGAATCAGACACAATGAAATAGACCCGTCTAAACCCGCCATGTTTACAATGAGCTAGCTGCAGTTAAAATACAACAAGCGAGTTAACATGCTTAATTAACTAAACCTGGTGATATAAAATATTATTGCTAAACTGCGATACGGAACAGTAAATTAAAGCCTCACAATATCAATATAATGTTGTATTTTCATAAACTTACCGTAAAAAATCCTTACGAAGCACCGAGAATGAACTACGTTCAATGCTGGAGCTGCTGGTGTTTGGACCTATTAGCAGCTCCATGAACCACGTGACTTCCGCATTCCATTCTTTCTATAGAAGTCAATGGGAGTGTCGTAACACTTTCTTTCTACGGCGCTGGACCGTCCAATCCGCTTCGACCCGCAATGAATGATGGGAAATGATGGGCCGCGTAGGATACTCACGACCCATCCTTCAAATCGGGCAAAATAAGGACACATTTGAGGGAGTCATGATTCATGAATTGGGACAGCCTTCGTCGCCGCGCTTGTAACGTAATCGGTCTACAAATACGGCCTTCGAAGGATGCAGCCCTGAGGCTGACTTCCGGGTCAGCCTCGGCGTTGGTACATTCCCTTTCCGGTTGATTTTCTGAAATGTAAATTTGTTTTCTGAAATGTAAATTTGTTTACTGAAATGTAAATTTGTTTTCTGAAATGTAAATTTGTTTTCTGAAATGTAAATTTGTTTACTGAAATGTAAATTTGTTTTCTGAAATGTAAAAGTGTTTTCTGAAATGTAAATTTGTTTACTGAAATGTAAATTTGTTTTCTGAAATGTAAAAGTGTTTTCTGAAATGTAAATTTGTTTACTGAAATGTAAATTTGTTTTCTGAAATGTAAAAGTGTTTTCTGAAATGTAAATTTGTTTACTGAAATGTAAATTTGTTTTCTGAAATGTAAAAGTGTTTTCTGAAATGTAAAAGTGTTTTCTGAAATGTAAATTTGTTTACTGAAATGTAAATTTGTTTACTGAAATGTAAATTTGTTTACTGAAATTTAAATTTGTTTTCTGAAATGTAAAAGTGTTTTCTGAAATGTAAAAGTGTTTTCTGAAATGTAAAAGTGTTTTCTGAAATGTAAATTTGTTTACTGAAATGTAAATTTGTTTTCTGACATGTAAAAGTGTTTTCTGAAATGTAAATTTGTTTTCTGAAATGTAAATTTGTTTTCTGAAATGTAAAAGTGTTTTCTGAAATGTAAATTTGTTTTCTGAAATGTAAATTTGTTTTCTGAAATGTAAATTTGTTTTCTGAAATGTAAATTTGTTTTCTGAAATGTAAATTTGTTTTCTGAAATGTAAATTTGTTTACTGAAATGTAAATTTGTTTTCTGAAATGTAAATTTGTTTTCTGTAATGTAAAAGTGTTTTCTGAAATGTAAATTTGTTTTCTGAAATGTAAAAGTGTTTTCTGAAATGTAAAAGTGTTTTCTGAAATGTAAATTTGTTTTCTGAAATGTAAAAGTGTTTTCTGAAATGTAAATTTGTTTTCTGAAATGTAAATTTGTTTTCTGAAATGTAAATTTGTTTACTGAAATGTAAATTTGTTTACTGAAATGTAAATTTGTTTTCTGAAATGTAAAAGTGTTTTCTGAAATGTAAAAGTGTTTTCTGAAATGTAAAAGTGTTTTCTGAAATGTAAAAGTGTTTTCTGAAATGTAAATTTGTTTACTGAAATGTAAATTTGTTTACTGAAATGTAAAAGTGTTTTCTGAAATGTAAAAGTGTTTTCTGAAATGTACATTTGTTTTCTGAAATGTAAATTTGTTTTCTGAAATGTAAATTTGTTTACTGAAATGTAAATTTGTTTTCTGAAATGTAAAAGTGTTTTCTGAAATGTAAATTTGTTTCGGTATTTGTAAAAGTGTTTTGCACCCCATGGCCACCGTATCTTAGCGATAGTGCTGCTGCTTCTTCTTTTTGTTCTGCTGGCGGTAAATTCGTATTCTCAAAGAAAAGAAATTGTATTCACAAACTTATAGCATATTGTATTCATAAAGAATAAACCACAACTGTAAACTTGACCTTTATGTTGTTGTAACATTTTATTTTGTATTCTTATAGAGAAAATATACAATACCTCTTTTGGATTTTACTTATGCACAACTATTGACTAATATGCACACATTTCGGTTTTACATACACATTGTTTTTAACAGCGTTCTTACCCCATATGCTGGTAAATTTGTGATTTGTACCTGTATTGTTGCATAGTTGTAAGTTTGTAACCTGTATTTGTGACTTCTAAACTTGCATTCTCACAGAAGAAACATCTGGTGTCACATGTATGTATAAATTGACAACACGGCACAAATACAAATCTTAAATTTAGTTATGTTTACTTACTGACATTTACACATGGAGACGCCTACGCATACGTTATTTTGACAGTGATGTTACCCCATAGAAGGATTATTAGGGATTAGCGCACTAGTACAAAGAGAACATCTTTCAAACAGTCTGACGGCGTAGACATTTCATCATCATGTCTTGTGAATTAAACACGTATAAAACCCCGTTGTGAATTGCTGAAGGTATTAAAATATAATCTCTGTCTGCAAGGAGGGATCATTATTTGGCAGCTGTCTCCCTCGGTGCTCTGTATAAGAGGGGCGGAGTCAGTATTTGGCAGCTTCGCCTCTGGAGGGTGTGTTAGCAGCGAGTCCCTCTAAGCAACGACTCGCAAACGGGCATCCGAGCCAGTACGAGCAGAAAGAGAAAAAACAGGAACCACTGTCATTTCGGGGCTTTTTTGAAATATTCTCGACGATATTTCTTCGTCGTTTGCTTTGATCCCGTCGAAGTCGCCATTTGTTCGGACGCCAGCCTCATAAAGAAAAGCTGAAATTGATGCATCTTGCTCCGCGGTGCTGTTTGTTTTGACCTGGTAAGGAACTGATTAGCTTCCCTGCTAACGCTCATCTTCTGGTTCTCAGCATCTGAGACGCTAACTAATGCTAGCCAAGACTAACTCTGTCTTGAGCCTTTTCTTGATGTTTAAAATATGGTCGTGTGTTTCTAATATTTCACCAGCCGTGGTTATGTTTCTGATTCAATTCTGACACTGAAGGACGGATAAGTTCAAACAGTTTCTGCCTTTTTTTTTTAAATTTGTGTTGATTGGAAGCTAACCGCTAACGGCTAGCAGCAGAGAGGCAGTTCTGTCACATTTATGGCTCCTCTGCTGCCAAATCAAGCCAACTGGAAGCCAGAATAAAAAGGTCACAGTATTTATTGATGAACAGAGCCATCAGATGCTCCGAGCTTCACATATTCAGTATTATTCTCGCTATTTGCTGTGATATACTCCGGTGAACAGTTGTGTCCTTATTAAAAGAAGATGCAGAGGGCACGTCAGAATCACCTGTCTTTGCTCAGGTGTTTGATCGTGTTAATATGTTCGGCTAAGGGCCCATTCCGCACACATCATATTAAAGTGGTTCGAGGAGTTCTTGCTGTCCCGAACTAGCTGCAAGTTTCGATTTCTGTACCGTTTCTGGACCGATTCATCTCCGCCGGAGAAGCTTCCTGTATGGCTGTTGAAGAGTCTGGTGGAATGTTCTGGTTGTTTGTTTCTTCTTAATATCTTACCTACATTTACCTCCTGTAACTGTAATGTTACCAGAATCTCCTGAAACAGTTACAACTCAAAATGAACAATTTGGTTTGAAAGAATATTACAATAACTTTGAAATGATACACAGATCATGTTTGTTGGCTAGAAAATAGGAAAGCTGAAAAATTGGGATGTTTTATTCTAAAGTTTACATTGAAACCCGTGAAAAGTTGTGACCCAAAATGCTTAATTTTTAGGTAATATCACAAAATGTTCAGCAGTTTAATCATTAAGTGGTTAGAATAGTCAAGGTGTATTACAAGTCCAGTAAAACAAACCTAATTCAGTAGAAATAGGATTTTATCAGCTTTCTTTAGAACTGAGTAAAAAATAAACTGAGAATGATCAGAGTTTCATGAAACCACACACCCAGCAACAGAGCTTTGCGTTTATAGAGCTGTAACAATCCTGATATCTGAGTTAATTGTGTTTGAGTCAAATCAGTAAGTACAGTCAATGATTTAATTCAGAGATAAATCAAGAAATGGGCTGCTTTGATCCGTGAATGCACCATAAATACCACCAGGTCACCCTGACAACCACACTCTTCTGTGTAGGTGCTGTTACTGGGTGAAGTAGCTGTTCTGGTACCATCCTCAGGATGTCTGGACATGTTGAGGCTTGTGCAGACATGTCTCCACACGTTTCTTCATTCAGGCTACCAGAGAGCCAGACTTCTTCTGGTTTTAAAGATGCTGGATTTAGAAATGTTGGTGTTTTTGAAATCTAAGACTTAAGGTGAGAATCTATATTATGTGGGGAATATACACAGAAACCGATGTTAATCAGTGCTAACCTCTAATTTAAGATGCTGAAGTCTGTTTAAAATGTAAACTTCAGAATCACTTTGTCCATATTAATCTGTTTTACAGGAACTGCTCTTTTCACATAAATGGGACCAGGTCATCTGCTGGTGTAGCAATTTTATTTTTACCAAGACTGGATGCTAACATCATTTCCTGGATTGAGTTAATCCCAGGCAGGGTCCTGGGGATTAAAGTAGAGATAGAAAGTTTCTCTTTTTGTTTTATTAATGTTTATGCACCAAATCAGGGGGATAACAGGATGAAGACTTTTGAGAAAATATACAGTTTTTTGCAGCAGTCTAATCGAAATGAGTGTGTTGTGATGGGTTGGGACTGGAACTGCACTATTCATTTTACAAGAGACGGAACAGGAGAAGAACTTCATTTTCCATCATCCTTTAAATTAGCTCAGGTGATATCAGAGCTTAATTTGGTTGATGCTTGGAGGATTAAACATCCGCAAGCTAAACAATATACATGGATAAAAATGAAGGAGGGGATAGTGATTGGGGCCTGGTTGGACAGATTTTATATGTCAGACATTCATAGAAATAGACTATCCAACTGCCTAATTTATCCAGTTGGTTTTTCTGACCATCATTTAGTTTGTATGGATTTCCTTTTTTCAACCACTACTAGATGCAGATCTTATTGGCATTTCAATATAAAACTACAAGACAGTTTTTTTTGGCAAAGTTTTAGTCATTTTTGGCAGCTATGGAAGGCAAGAAAATCGGGTTTTACATCCTTAACGGACTGGTGGGAGGTTGGAAAGGCTCAGATAGGAGTTTTTTGTCAACAATACACAAGTCATTCTACAATTAAAATAAAAAATGTGATTCAGAATTTAGAAATTGAAATAACACAGTTAGAAAATGTATTTACAGAAGATACTAATAATGAACAGCTTAAACATAAGAAAGATCAGTTAAGTTGTTTCTTGCATGAAAGAGCTAAAGGGGTTTTAGTTCGGTCAAGGTTTGCTACCGTTAAGGATATGGATGCCCCTACATCCTTCTTTTTTCATTTGGAGAGAAATGTCAGCCAGACAAAGCAGATGATTTGTCTTCGGCTTCTAGATGGAACTCTGACCACTGATCCCACCATCATGAAGGAGCATGCAGTGACTTTCTATAGTGACCTTTTTAGACAGCAGGCCTGTAACAGCAGCTGTGTGGAGGCTCTACTGGATGGTCTTCCTCAACTTTCCGCTGCAGATCAGGCAATTCTGAATGCTGAAGTTTCATTGGAAGAACTGACTGCTGATGTTGGACAAATGGCTCCTGGCAAGACTCCAGGTCTAGATGGTTTGCCTGCAGATTTTTATAAATATTTTTGGAGGCTGTTGGGAGAGGACTTGTGGGAGACAGGTATCTTGCCACCATCCTGCCGAAAAGCTGTTCTTTCCTTACTTCCAAAAAAGGAGACTTTGTTGAAAAACTGGAGACCCATTGCCCTCCTTTGTGTGGATTATAAGTTATTTCTTCTAAGTGCTTTCGAATAGGTTGAAGAACATTCTTGAATTTATCATACACAGAGAACAGTCATATTGTGTACCTGGCAGATCTATCATGGATAATCTTTTTGTTTTAAGAACCTTGTTTGACATTTTTAAACTTTATGAAATTGATGTTGGTATTATTTCTTTAGATCAAGAAAAAGCCTTTTGATAGGGTTGATTATTGTTCTCTTTTCAACATTTGGAGCTTTTGGATTTGGTGATGAGTTCATTTCTTTATTGGGTTTATTGTATAAAGCAGTGTTTTGTGTTACTAAAGTTGGGGGAGGATTAAGCTGTCCAGGTAAAGTTCAGAGAAGTATTTGACAAGGATGTCCCATATCAGGACAGTTGTATTCTATTGCAGTTGAACCTTTTTTACACAAACTGCGCTCTACCCTAACTAGTCTTATTCTCTCAGGTTTCTCAAATTATCCAGGTTTAGTGGTCTCTGCTTATGCTGATGATATAAACATAATTAAAAATCAGAATGATGTTATGGGTCTTCAACATTGTTTGGAACTTTATGAAAAAGCTTCTTCGACTAAAGTGAATTGGGGAAAAAAGCTCTGGTCCATGGACTAATAATCTCCCTAAATTACCAGGTAATATTCATTGGGTTAACCAAGGTTTAAAGTTCTTGAATCATTTGTTTGGTGGTTTTGGTGTACAGTTTTCTAACTGTATTTTTATTTATGGTCTACGGTATTGTGCAAGAAAGAAATCTATTTACATACTTTTAAATTTTATTTCTGGAATGGCAAAATTAGCAATATGGATATCAACAAAGAACTAAATTAATGGACATCAAACAGAAGACGTTTGTGTTTTATTTAAGCGACTAGTAGTTGCTCGTGTTCGTGTGGAATTTGAATTTTTTAAGTTGATAAACAACATAGCTGTTTTTGTAAGTAAGTAGGGTATTAATGATTCAGTGTTGTTCAGTGGATGATGTATTTTTATTTTTTATTTTTAATGGTTTTTTGTTAGATGGTTTACTTTTTTTTTTTTTTTTTTGGATTTATTGATAGAGTCTGAAATAAAGTTAATTTTAAACTCAAACTCTCTCTCTCTCATAAGCAACCCTCTGGCCTTTTTCCCCTCCCTTCTTTCCTTCGTAATGCCCTCGATTCTTTCCTTCCTTATGCCCTCGCTTCCTTCCTTCCTTATGCCCTCCCTTCTTTCCTTCCTTCCTTATGCCCTCGCTTCTTTCCTTCCTTCCTTATGCCCTCGCTTCCTTCCTTCCTTCCTTCCTTATGCCCTCGCTTCCTTCCTTCCTTCCTTCCTTATGCCCTCCCTTCTTTCCTTTCTTCCTTATGCCCTCCCTTCTTTCCTTCCTTCCTTATGCCTTCCCTTCTTTCCTTCCTTCCTTATGCCCTCGCTTCCTTCCTTCCTTATGCCCTCCCTTCTTTCCTTCCTTCCTTATGCCCTCGCTTCTTTCCTTCCTTATGCCCTCCCTTCTTTCCTTCCTTCCTTATGCCCTCGCTTCTTTCCTTCCTTTTGCCCTCCCTTCTTTCCTTCCTTCATTATGCCCTCGCTTCTTTCCTTCCTTATGCCCTCCCTTCTTTCCTTCCTTCCTTATGCCTTCCCTTCTTTCCTTCGTAATGCCCTCGATTCTTTCCTTCCTTATGCCCTCGCTTCCTTCCTTCCTTATGCCCTCCCTTCTTTCCTTCCTTCCTTATGCCCTCGCTTCTTTCCTTCCTTCCTTATGCCCTCGCTTCCTTCCTTCCTTCCTTCCTTATGCCCTCGCTTCCTTCCTTCCTTCCTTCCTTATGCCCTCCCTTCTTTCCTTCCTTCCTTATGCCCTCCCTTCTTTCCTTTCTTCCTTATGCCCTCGCTTCTTTCCTTCCTTCCTTATGCCTTCCCTTCTTTCCTTCCTTCCTTATGCCCTCGCTTCCTTCCTTCCTTAAGCCCTCGCTTCTTTCCTTCCTTCCTTATGCCCTCGCTTCTTTCCTTCCTTCCTTATGCCCTCGCTTCTTTCCTTCCTTCCTTATGCCCTCCCTTCTTTCCTTCCTTCCTTATGCCCTCGCTTCTTTCCTTCCTTCCTTATGCCTTCCCTTCTTTCCTTCCTTCCTTATGCCCTCGCTTCCTTCCTTCCTTATGCCCTCGCTTCTTTCCTTCCTTCCTTATGCCCTCGCTTCTTTCCTTCCTTCCTTATGCCCTCGCTTCTTTCCTTCCTTCCTTATGCCTTCGCTTCTTTCCTTCCTTATGCCTTCCCTTCTTTCCTTCCTTCCTTATGCCCTCGCTTCTTTCCTTCCTTCCTTATGCCCTCCTTTCTTTCCTTCCTCCCTTATGCCCTCCCTTCTTTCCTTCCTTCCTTATGCCTTCCCTTCTTTCCTTCCCTCCTTAAGCCCTCGCTTCTTTCCTTCCTTATGCCCTCGCTTCTTTCCTTCCTTATGCCCTCGCTTCCTTCCTTCCTTCCTTATGCCCTCGCTTCTTTCCTTCCTTCCTTATGCCCTCGCTTCTTTCCTTCCTTATGCCCTCGCTTCTTTCCTTCCTTCCTTATGCCCTCGCTTCTTTCCTTCCTTCCTTCCTTATGCCCTCGCTTCTTTCCTTCCTTCCTTATGCCCTCCCTTCTTTCCTTCCTTCCTTATGTCCTCCCTTCTTTCCTTCCTTCCTTATGCCTTCCCTTCTTTCCTTCCTTCCTTATGCCCTCGCTTCTTTCCTTCCTTCCTTATGCCCTCCCTTCTTTCCTTCCTTCCTTATGTCCTCCCTTCTTTCCTTCCTTCCTTATGCCTTCCCTTCTTTCCTTCCTTCCTTATGCCCTTGCTTCTTTCCTTCCTTCCTTATGCCCTCGCTTCTTTCCTTCCTTCCTTATGCCCTCGCTTCCTTCCTTCCTTCCTTCCTTATGCCCTCCCTTCTTTCCTTCCTTCCTTATGCCTTCCCTTCTTTCCTTCGTAATGCCCTCGATTCTTTCCTTCCTTATGCCCTCGCTTCCTTCCTTCCTTATGCCCTCCCTTCTTTCCTTCCTTCCTTATGCCCTCCCTTCTTTCCTTCCTTCCTTATGCCCTCGCTTCTTTCCTTCCTTCCTTATGCCCTCGCTTCCTTCCTTCCTTCCTTCCTTATGCCCTCGCTTCCTTCCTTCCTTCCTTCCTTATGCCCTCCCTTCTTTCCTTCCTTCCTTATGCCCTCCCTTCTTTCCTTCCTTCCTTATGCCTTCCCTTCTTTCCTTCCTTCCTTATGCCCTCGCTTCCTTCCTTCCTTATGCCCTCCCTTCTTTCCTTCCTTCCTTATGCCCTCGCTTCTTTCCTTCCTTATGCCCTTCCTTCTTTCCTTCCTTCCTTATGCCCTCGCTTCTTTCCTTCCTTTTGCCCTCCCTTCTTTCCTTCCTTCATTATGCCCTCGCTTCTTTCCTTCCTTATGCCCTCCCTTCTTTCCTTCCTTCCTTATGCCTTCCCTTCTTTCCTTCGTAATGCCCTCGATTCTTTCCTTCCTTATGCCCTCGCTTCCTTCCTTCCTTATGCCCTCCCTTCTTTCCTTCCTTCCTTATGCCCTCGCTTCTTTCCTTCCTTCCTTATGCCCTCGCTTCCTTCCTTCCTTCCTTCCTTATGCCCTCGCTTCCTTCCTTCCTTCCTTCCTTATGCCCTCCCTTCTTTCCTTCCTTCCTTATGCCCTCCCTTCTTTCCTTTCTTCCTTATGCCCTCGCTTCTTTCCTTCCTTCCTTATGCCTTCCCTTCTTTCCTTCCTTCCTTATGCCCTCGCTTCCTTCCTTCCTTAAGCCCTCGCTTCTTTCCTTCCTTCCTTATGCCCTCGCTTCTTTCCTTCCTTCCTTATGCCCTCGCTTCTTTCCTTCCTTCCTTATGCCCTCCCTTCTTTCCTTCCTTCCTTATGCCCTCGCTTCTTTCCTTCCTTCCTTATGCCTTCCCTTCTTTCCTTCCTTCCTTATGCCCTCGCTTCCTTCCTTCCTTATGCCCTCGCTTCTTTCCTTCCTTCCTTATGCCCTCGCTTCTTTCCTTCCTTCCTTATGCCCTCGCTTCTTTCCTTCCTTCCTTATGCCTTCGCTTCTTTCCTTCCTTATGCCTTCCCTTCTTTCCTTCCTTCCTTATGCCCTCGCTTCTTTCCTTCCTTCCTTATGCCCTCCTTTCTTTCCTTCCTCCCTTATGCCCTCCCTTCTTTCCTTCCTTCCTTATGCCTTCCCTTCTTTCCTTCCCTCCTTAAGCCCTCGCTTCTTTCCTTCCTTATGCCCTCGCTTCTTTCCTTCCTTATGCCCTCGCTTCCTTCCTTCCTTCCTTATGCCCTCGCTTCTTTCCTTCCTTCCTTATGCCCTCGCTTCTTTCCTTCCTTATGCCCTCGCTTCTTTCCTTCCTTCCTTATGCCCTCGCTTCTTTCCTTCCTTCCTTCCTTATGCCCTCGCTTCTTTCCTTCCTTCCTTATGCCCTCCCTTCTTTCCTTCCTTCCTTATGCCCTCCCTTCTTTCCTTCCTTCCTTATGCCCTCGCTTCTTTCCTTCCTTCCTTATGACCTCCCTTCTTCCGGTCATTCGGAGGAATTTAAAACTCTGGAGATCAGAGTCTCTGACATCATTACATGAGTGCTGTATAGGGTCGCTGTGTATAATCATCATTTCTTCTGATTCTCATGTAGCAGTTCTTGCTGTGGCTTCAAATCTCATCAGTAAAGAAGAATTTCCAGACACTTATGTAATAATCTACAGCGCCTGTTTAGTTACGGGCTTCTTTTTATAAAAACATCAATAACTTCTCACATTATTTGTCAAGGTTAAAACTTATTTCCCTACCAGGTGTATTTTTAATGAGTTGTACATGTACTGTAAAATAATTATTAGGCTTATAAATTCTAGTTGTCATAAAATAACCAGAAAAAGAAGTTAAATCTTATATGACAGTTGTTTTTAGGGAATCACAGATTAATCATCACAGATTAATCATCACAGATTAATCCACCAGCCTTTAAATATTGACTTGTCTCTCTTTCTAGAGATCGTAAACTAAATTTCGATTATAAACAGAATAAAGTGGGTTGAATAATTTGTAAGCTCAGGCATCAGAGTTTCTACCTAACACATGCACAAATATCTGATTTAAAGCTAGTTTACAACAACCTCTCCCACCTTTCATACAGCATGTCATAAACTAAAAATAATAGCTTTGTGTCATTGTTTGGATCAGATTGTAACTGGAAATGCGGCGTCATTAAAGAATTGAGGGGATTACCCTTCATACCCTGTAAGTGTGTCAAATTTGAACCTGTGGGCCTTTATGTGAACTATCTCACGTATGCACAAAGCAACAGCAGGAAAACTCTCCAGCCTCCCGCAGTTTGAGATAAGATATGTATAAGATGAGGCGTGGTTTTTATATGGAAGGAAAGCTGGCGTGCACGCACACTGGACTAGTGTTGTAATCCCACAGCTGCCTGTAGCGTTGAACAGTTGTTCTGCGGGTGGATGTGGACCAAGCTAAGCCGTACATGGGCCCAGTCTCCTCAAACTTGGTCCAGATAACCAGGAACTCACCAGATTTATTCCCCGTCTGCTCACATTAGAGCGTGTGTTTAAAATAGGTTTATGAGCTCATTTTCATTAGTTAAAACATTTATCTTTAGCTGTGAATCATTTACCTGAGTATTACACATTTAATGTACATTTATTACCCTGGAATCTTTTAAAAACATATTCAGTGACAGAAACCCATTGATGGGAACCAGAATAAAGATGAAGATATCTTGACACTGAGAAAGAAGCTGTAGAAATCCACAATCATGCCAAAGCTAGCCGAAGGCAGTTTCCAGCTGTGCAGCACTGACCTGACGCAAAGATTGTGTAAAAGGAGACGGCCTGTCAGCTTGTTAATATAACACAGGCTTCCACTGGTGGACAAACTCTTCTTTTATGCACGTTTTGTTATTTTTATCTGTAAATATTAAAAGAAAAGGTCCGAGACGTCGCTTTACTTTTTGATCATTTCTGTTCTTCAGCTGTGTTTGCCTGTTTCGTGAAAGCTTAGAGGAGTACTGGTGTGCTCTAAATACCCCACTTTCACAGATAAAAATGACAAAAAGCTTCATGACATAAAGACAGCATAAAACTAAAACACAATTAAATTAAAAAGATCTTAAAGAAAAGTAAGTTTAGATAAAAACGTCTTCAGCAGCTTTGTAAATGAGTCCAGACTGAGTCCAAGTGAAGCTCGTTCCACAGTCGAGGTCCAACACTCTGGAGGGAGTGATCTCCTCGAGTTTTATGAGGTCCTTGACACCGCCAGCAGATCTTGGTTTGAGGCTCCAGCAGGACAATGGGGTTTTATTTCCTCAGTACTATAGGAAGGAGCTGGACCATGAGTGGCTCTGGAAGCTAAAGTCAGGATTTTAAAATGAATTCTAAAATGAACTGGTAACCAGAGCAAAGACCTTTAAAACAGGATATGAATCCTTCTGTTTGCTCCAGTTAAGAGATTTGTGGCAGAATTTTGGACCAGCTGAAGATGATCGGCGGCTTTTTATCGATGCATGTTAAAAGTGCATAACAGTAGTCTTTTGGAGAGGAAATGAAGGCATGAAGAACCATCTGAAGTTCCCGTCTGGCACCATCTTTCTTAGTTTGGAAGTATTTCTCAAATGATTAAAAATGTTGTTTTGAGTGACCTTCAAGAGTCATTGATTGGTCCAAAGCAGCCATTGTGAAATTCCTTAAATGTGGCTTTATGGTAGAGTTCAGATGTCCCGTTTATTGCTTGATGGAGGATCCATGGTCTCCGAGGCAATGATCAAACACCGGATCTTCTCAGAGTTCAGTGAAGGGATTTATTTTTGAACCAGTTTGTAATTTCTTTTAAGCACTCCGGTAATTCAGACCGTTTGTAGGAACCGTGCAGCTTAATGTCCTCTGCATGTTCGGAGATATGAAGTACATTACTGAACTGTCCAACAGGGTCTTTATATAACAGGGAGAAAGTCTGCCTGAAACAGAGCCATGGGTCACCCCAGGTATCAGATCAGTAGAATCTGACATGATGTGGTTCTGGACACTGAAGCTTCTGCTTACAGGTCCGATCTGAACCACTGTAAAACAGTTCCCACTAAACTGTGAAGTTTAATTAAGATAGTGCATGAGAAACAACACCATAATGCACCTAAAAGTACATGTTCATAAGATTAATTCATAAAAAAGCAGAATTTCTGATTTGATATTGATCTCATGGACCAAAACTATAAATCTGAATTATAAGAACAGGTTTTGGGGTTGCAAACAATTCAATTCAGTTTTATTTATATAGCGTCACTTCACAACACATGTTGTCTCAAGGCACTTCACAACAGTCAGGTTAATACATTCCAATTAATCCTAACTATCAAACGTTCAGATTCAGTTATTTATTCAAATTGGATAAAAAGTTTTTCTATCTAAGGAAACCCAGCAGATTGCATCCAGTCAGTGACTTGCAGCATTCACTCCTCCTGGATGAGCATGTAGAGACAGTGGACAGTCACTGGCGTTGACTTTGCAGCAATCCCTCATACTGAGCATGCATGTAGCGACAGTGGAGAGGAAAAACTCCCTTTTAACAGGAAGAAACCTCCAGCAGAACCAGAACCAGGCTCAGTGTGAGCGGCCATCTGCCAGGACCGACTGGAGGTTTGAGAGAACAGAGCAGAGACACAAAGACAACAAAGAAGCACTAATCCAGGAGTACTTTCTATGGGAAGGAAAAGTAAATGTTAATGGATGTAGCTCCTTTAGTCGTTTCATCTAGAAAGAAAGAACAGATAAACTCTGATCCAGTTTTCAAGGTTAGAGTCTGAAAGAAAGAACATAGAGTTAGTCACAGTAGAAGCTCAGTCAGTAGCCATGTCTAGGAGAGAGAAAGGGTTAAACACTGAAAGACAGGGTTATGTGGATCATCTGTAGAAGGTGAGCATTAAGTTGTTGCCAGCAGAAGCTCAGACGATGCCCCTCTCCCGAAAGGTGTCACAGGTAGACACAGAGTCAGGTCAGGTGTAGCTTCTAGGAAGAGAAAAGAGAGAACAAAGTTAAAAGCTGAAATAACAGCAAATAATGCAAAATTGGAGAGTAGTGTGAGAATGTAGCGAAGAGGGTGAAAGTGGTCATTATGTCCTCCAGCAGCCTAAGCCTATAGCAGCATAACTACAGAGATAGTTTCAGTTCAGATTATTTAGTTAAACGGCGCTTATTTACAACAATGTCGTCTCAAGGAACCCCTCAAAGGGTCCCACTGATGGTCATTGTTATACTAAAAACCACAAGGATTGGGATACCTCCCTCTGTCAGACTGATTATAACCATTGGAAAAGAGAAGGGGTCATACAGGTAGCAGAAATGGAGGGTGTGTTTGCACCTCAACCATAACTGAGCCGGTTTAGGCTAAACCTGACTCCCCCTTACTCTAACCAACAGGTGGTTAGGCTCCCTCCCTGATAAACTAAGCCACTCTAACTATAAGCTTTATCAAAAAGGAAAGTTTTAAGCCTAGCCTTAAAAGTAGACAGGGTGTCTGCCTCACGGACTAAAACTGGGAGCTGGTTCCACAGGAGAGGAGCCTGATAACTAAAGGATCTGCCTCCCATTCTACTTCTAGAGACTCTAGGAACCACCAGTAAACCTGCAGTCTGAGAACAAAGTGCTCTGTTAGGAACATATGGACCAATCAGATCTCTGATGTATGATGGAGCTAGATCATTAAGGGCTTTATATGTGAGGAGGAGAATTTTAAATTCTATTCTGGATTTAACAGGGAGCCAATGAAGGGAAGCTAAAGTAGGAGAAATATGATCTCTCTTTTTAATTTTCATCAGAACTCTTGCTGCAGCATTTTGAAACAGCATCAGTTAGTTCTTGTTTACATCGCAGGAGGGCTAAATGTTGGCCTTATAGTAACTCTACTGTGGACCAGCTGCATGACTTTGAATGATGATGTTCACAGAGAGTGATGGATGCTCTGAGTTTTAGTTATTATAGTTTAAATGACTGTTTGCTCATGTCTGCCTGCTACATACCACAGTGCAGATTGACTGCAGCTCTTTTAGGGTCTTTAGCAGATGACACCAGCAGCTTTAGTGATGGTATAGTTCATTATAATTTTGTTCATAATTAGATATTAAGTGTAGATCTTATTTACAAGGTGAACAATAAAAAAAACCAAAGGTTTTATTTTGTTTAGATCTTTTTCTCAAATTTTTGTTTCTATGTCATCTCTTGTTTTTGTCACATACTCTAAACAAGATTTGACCACATCATTGGTCAGTCTCTACGAATTGGTGCGTGTTTCATCTGACAGCTTGAGTACCGGAGCAGGCAGTTGGAGCAGCTGGTTGGACTCCAGTAATCTGGTAAGAGAACAAGTTCTCAGTAGGTTTAAGGGCACGGGTTGAGCTGCTCAGCATCTGCTGAAGGTCTGAGGTTGCAGTTATGGAAGTCCCACGAATTACCTTAACCTCCTATGAGTTATAGATGGAAACCATTTGTGGCTTCTCTGTCTAAAGGCTGCTGCACTAAAACATTGTTCTAAAAGTGCTCTCATTATACATTCAAATTCAATGACTTTGTTTGACCCACATGTAAAGCTTCTACTCCAACTGTTTTTATCTTATTCATTTGAATAAAATGCAGTAAGAAATAAAACATCATTGGTATAATTCCTGGTAAAACTGGGAAAAGTTTGGACTCTAAAGGTTTTAGTTGTTTTTACATGATGATTCAGATTCCTTTAAAAGTTCACGGGGGCTGGTGGTGTAGGGGTTAACGCGCGACCACATTTAGACGCTTGAGTCCACAAAGCGGCCGTCCCGGGTTCGAGTCCCGGACTCTTTGCCGAATATCTCCCCCTCTCTTTGCCCCTCTGTCCTGTCTGCCAACTATCAAAAAAATAAAGGCATTTAATGTTGAAAAAAAATATCTTTAAAAGTTCACGGGAACCCAAATTAACCCACTTCCGCAGTACAAGGTTCAGATATGGTTCTGTTGCTGTGCCTAATAGAATTTAGACTGAAGTCATTTGCACACGTAACCAAGACTGCTGCAGGCAGATTGCTGTTGCGTTGTAATTTCCTGCAGGAAAGCAGCCGAGTGATTTTTGGAAATGACACCGAAACATTCAGTTTCTCTCGGTTTGTTCCAACTGTTGTTGGTGTTGTTGCTACGCACTGCGCTGTTTGTATTTTTAAATACATGACAAAGTTTTTCTGTGATGAAAATACTTTGGGTTCATTTATTACTGCCCTGAAAAAGGACCATCTTTGAATGGTAAAATCTAGAAACACAAAACCTTAAAACTAAATTCTGCTCAGCTTTCTTATTTATTCATAAGATATCTGTGGAAGTGCTTGATGATTTGGCCTCTTTGTGTTGAGAAACCCGGTACCAGAGCTAACCCACTGATTCAATCTTGACCTAATAGATCAGCCTAAACTTGGCAGCAGCATTGCTTGACTTGGCATGTCCGACAGCAAAGTCTGTTTTCTGGCAGCGAGTTCAGGGACCAGATTCTGGAGCCATTTAGATCCTAGTCAGTACTTGGATGAATTACTGCTGTGTAACACAGGACCTGTGTGAGGACTCTGCTTGGCTTTTGTTAACTTGAAAACTGGTGCTTGTATTCAAAGTTTAGGAATGTGTGCAACAGATGAACTCTGCTTGTGTCTTTTAATAGGATTAGCGAATATGGAGCCTGACATATACATGCATTCATTCATACACAGCTGGTAGGTGTGTGTGTGTGTGTGTGTGTGTGTGTTACAGTACTGGACCAGTTTCTTTTCCTTAACAAATGTTACTAAATGCTTCCTGTTTTCTCTGGAAGTCAAAGGTTAAACTGCAGAGTCAGTCTGCTTGGTCATTGTTTGCATGCTGTTCAGTCTGCTCATGTCGGCCTGCTCTCACAGCTTGTGTTTTCATCTATTGTTTACACCAAGAAAGACACACACAGATGGAAACGAGACTTTTACTGTTCAGCATAAGCTCTTAGTTCTGTGTAAAATATGTCGCTTCCTGCTCTTATATTAAATCCATTATAACAGGCCAAAAAGTCTTTATTCAGTGATATTTTTACAAGATGTTTGAAATTTTCTGTTTGAGTCTCACTTCCTCTAAGCATGCCCAGAATACACACACACACACACAACACACACAGGCGGATGAAGTTAAATCGGCTCAATCAGGTCCATTACTTTAAAGCTGAGCATGATTGGCTCAGGGGAAGTTGGTTCTGTAACCTTATGACCGAGCTCTGTTAGGATTGGACCTTTTCTGCACAGATATTACTATGAATGAAAACAGTTTGCAGTTTTCTGTTTTTACACTGTATATTTTCATATGGTTTTAGGAGATTTGAAAACATTGTGACCTAAATTCCTCCACTTAATGGACGAAATGTTTGTTTTTATTAGATTTTAATTATTTTTATTGTTTTTATTAGATTGATTTCACTAATGTGAAAGTAATTAAAATCTATGTTAACTTGCGTTTTATGCTTATGGTCGTTTTTCTGTAGCCATAAATCAATAATCTTTCAGATGATATTTGATTGTTTTTCTTTATTAGGTGTAGTTTAACTTAACACTGCATGATGTTGGGGAGAACATGCATTCACAATATGATTCTTGAATATTGCAGAAACAATATTGATTCCGGTTAAGTCACATTTCCCCCATCTCATCTTGTTTAGATATCCTCACAATGTTCCCACCATGTTCTCCATGATCTGTAGCATTTCAGTCAGTATGATCTATATGAGCTGTGAGAGTCCGAGGGGGAGGGGTCCATGCGCTCTCTTTAATAGATCAATGCTTCAAATAATATCAAATATTGCGTCCAAGTGTCATTTGCAGTTGCGATGACAATGGAGATTTGACATAATGTGCAGCTCCGAATAAAATAAACTGAGTCACAGATATCTGATATGTTGCTGATGCCAAGTACTACAGGTCCTTCTCAAAATATTAGCATATTGTGATAAAGTTCATTATTTTCCATAATGTCATGATGAAAATTTAACATTCATATATTTTAGATTCATTGCACACTAACTGAAATATTTCAGGTCTTTTATTGTCTTAATATGGATGATTTTGGCATACAGCTCATGAAAACCCAAAATTCCTATCTCACATAATTAGCATATTTCATCCGACCAATAAAAGAAAAGTGTTTTTAATACAAAAAACGTCAACCTTCAAATAATCATGTACAGTTATGCACTCAATACTTGGTCGGGAATCCTTTTGCAGAAATGACTGCTTCAATGCGGCGTGGCATGGAGGCAATCAGCCTGTGGCACTGCTGAGGTCTTATGGAGGCCCAGGATGCTTCGATAGCGGCCTTTAGCTCATCCAGAGTGTTGGGTCTTGAGTCTCTCAACGTTCTCTTCACAATATCCCACAGATTCTCTATGGGGTTCAGGTCAGGAGAGTTGGCAGGCCAATTGAGCACAGTGATACCATGGTCAGTAAACCATTTACCAGTGGTTTTGGCACTGTGAGCAGGTGCCAGGTCATGCTGAAAAATGAAATCTTCATCTTCATAAAGCTTTTCAGCAGATGGAAGCATGAAGTGCTCCAAAATCTCCTGATAGCTAGCTGCATTGACCCTGCCCTTGATAAAACACAGTGGACCAACACCAGCAGCTGACACGGCACCCCAGACCATCACTGACTGTGGGTACTTGACACTGGACTTCTGGCATTTTGGCATTTCCTTCTCCCCAGTCTTCCTCCAGACTCTGGCACCTTGATTTCCGAATGACATGCAGAATTTGCTTTCATCCGAAAAAAGTACTTTGGACCACTGAGCAACAGTCCAGTGCTGCTTCTCTGTAGCCCAGGTCTGGGGATTGCGGCACCTGTAGCCCATTTCCTGCACACGCCTGTGCACGGTGGCTCTGGATGTTTCTACTCCAGACTCAGTCCACTGCTTCCGCAGGTCCCCCAAGGTCTGGAATCGGCCCTTCTCCACAATCTTCCTCAGGGTCCGGTCACCTCTTCTCGTTGTGCAGCGTTTTCTGCCACACTTTTTCCTTCCCACAGACTTCCCACTGAGGTGCCTTGATACAGCACTCTGGGAACAGCCTATTTGTTCAGAAATGTCTTTCTGTGTCTTACCCTCTTGCTTGAGGGTGTCAATAGTGGCCTTCTGGACAGCAGTCAGGTCGGCAGTCTTACCCATGATTGGGGTTTTGAGTGATGAACCAGGCTGGGAGTTTTAAAGGCCTCAGGAATCTTTTGCAGGTGTTTAGAGTTAACTCGTTGATTCAGATGATTAGGTTCATAGCTCGTTTAGAGACCCTTTTAATGATATGCTAATTTTGTGAGATAGGAATTTTGGGTTTTCATGAGCTGTATGCCAAAATCATCTGTATTAAGACAATAAAAGACCTGAAATATTTCAGTTAGTGTGCAATGAATCTAAAATATATGAATGTTAAATTTTCATCATGACATTATGGAAAATAATGAACTTTATCACAATATGCTAATATTTTGAGAAGGACCTGTACATGTCGGTATGAAAGCATGAAATAAATTCCAACTGTAAGATTCAGAAAAAACCAAGGAGGTAGTTTTTATTTCCCATCCATGTACAGCTCTCTGTTTGAAATTAGAAAACTCTGAAGCATTTTTTTTGTTGGTAGCTGACTGGGACTCAGTGGGACTTGTCCAGAGTCCAGTGCTTGAAAGACGACGTGCTTTTTACAGTTATAGTCCAAGTTCTCATTATTTTCTGCTCTGACTGATGCTAAAGATGCTTAAAGTGGAACTAAATCCCAAATCAACTTTTTTTGCAGATAAACTGTCTAAACCGGGACAGAACTGATGAGGGGAGTGAAAAATCCTCCACCTCCAAAGATCTATGGTGAAACTACCAGCATTGCTCCATGTTCCAATGTTCCAGATTAAGCTAGCTGCCATATCCCTCGTCCTCCTGACCACACCCCTGCCTAAGCCCCTCCGCTCATCACACACTTGGCCACGCCCACTTTGGTGGCATTTTTCAAAATTTGTCTGGAGGCGGAGTTATTATTTTACACAAGGTTCCATGTTATATTTTCCAGTTTCACATCAGTTAGTCATGAGTTGGTGTTCAGAAAAGGACATTTATATTTCAGTTCTGAGTCAAATAGTGTAAAGATATTTTAAGAAATTTGTCACAGAGAAAATAAAGTAAGTAAAGATGGTTTTTGTTTGGGCTGTTAGTGGTTAAAACGTTCCAGTTTTCATATTTTTGGCATTTGTAAAGTGATAAATCTACATGGACAGGCCTTTCCCCTCAATGGCTTCAAACCAGACTTGATGCAAATTTACCAAACAGAGTGGTGCTTCTCATCCACTCCCACAGTTGCAAATATAGAGCTGCTTTTGTTTTTCAGCTGTGGGCGTTTAAGGCTCTCTCTGTGCAGAAAGTCGAGGACGGATGTTGTTTCAGCATTTTTCTGTGCATCAGGCCTGTGAAAAGTATTAAAACAGCTTAAAAGATTGGGACAAATGTTTCTTACTGGGATCATTACCATTTGTAGTGGAGAGGAGCTCTTCAAGCATCTAATGGCAAGTTTTTATGCTTTCAGTGGAAATTTGGCCTTCAGAAGATTCCAATGCAAGCTGTGATGTTTCTTTGTATAGACATACTTCACTGTCAGATTCATAATTTCAGTTTTAGAGCAAGTTTTTATTAAGTCTTGTTTGCATGTACTTAAATTGTGTTCATCACTCCAGCAGCATTATTTTTACAAGACTTCCTTCATTTAACCTTTTGGTTTATGGAGAGCAGTACAGAACTAAAACATGACGAGGAAGATTAATTCATTATAAATGAAGGAACACAACAATAAGGCTTGAGAAGCAGAAACTCCCCAAAGACAGAGTTCTTAATTTCTCACTGAGGTCCAGTCAGGCAGGATAAAGTAGGTTAGAGCAGGGAGACAAACACTGTGTCAGTGTTTTCTCTTACCTGGCTCACTCTGTCTTCCTGTCACTTCTGTTTTTCCTGCTGTCTTTTCTCTTCCGGTCTTTGCCATAAAGCTGCTTTCCTCATTTATCCGGCTACATTTGTGCAGCAACACGGTTCAGCCCATATAACCATTTAAAGTCGAACCACGGTCACACAAATATAAGCAGATTCTAACCAAACGCTACAATTTGATTCATTCTTTGTTCTTAAACTCAAAGTTTGGATTCCTGGTGTTCTCAGTTCACTTTGACTATTTGATTAAAGTAAATCAGTAAAAACACAAAAGATTCTGCATGGCAAAGTTTTTATCTTCGCTGCAGCTGTGTTGCCGTATGATGAACCTTTCATGTACTGTTCATGACCAACAATCTGTGTATTTTATTAATCATGTATTTAATTATCCAGCATTTTTTATGTAACTATTCCAAATCAAATGATTAATTTATGTAAAAAATTGTCATTTTAGGTCTTGTAAATACAACCTACCTCCTCTTCTCTGCTGTTTGTTAGTGAAAAGCATTGAATGGGTCCAGTTCTTGGTTCTCTCTGGAACATTTGCATTTGTTCCTCTTTTATGCAGCAGTATCAATAAGTACCCTGACGCTGTGAAATTCTCTGTGCAATAAAAAGGATCTTTTTTTTAAAGATTTCATGTCTTCATTTTATCCATGTCGACTTCTTTTTTAAACTGTTGCGAAAAAGTAATTACCCCCTCTCAGATTTCTTCTGATTTTGTCTCACAATGTTTCAAACCTTTTAAACATATTTCAAAAAGCAGTTTTCAAATGAGGAATTAGTTTATTAAAGGACAAAAAGCTATCCAAAGTAACCTGACCCTATGTGAAAAAGTAATTACCCCCTAAGCCTAAAAGCTGCTTGTGACACCCTTGGTGGCAACAACTGCTACCAACTGTAGGCATGATGTTCTGTTTCTGAAAGGCTGTGTTAGTTTTACACCAGATGTTAAACTTATTGTTGAATCATGACCTCTGACCTTAACTGGGGCAGTGAGACCTGCAGAGCTGTAGATGTTGTTCTGGGTTCTTTTTTGACCGGGATAAACTGGACCCACCCTGACTGGTAGTGTATTTCCTCAGTCAGTGGAATCACCGTTTTTATTTTTGGTGGACCTTCTTATTTGTTGAATCTGAAACATTGAAGTGTGACACAAAAGCAAAAACAGAAGTAATCTGGGGGCTTTTATTTTTGTTTCTCCTCATGTCCAGACTGCTGCTAGTTGTGAGCTGTGGTTTGCAGCTACTAGTTAAACACGGTGAATTAGTCTAACCAGCAGTCTCCTAGTAATGTGCGCCGCTGGTTTTATCTCCGGTTCTACAGCTTGTCTTTGGGTCGGTTTAATATGTGTTGCATTTCCTCTCTTTTTTCTGTTGTGACCACAGAAACGTCATGGTATGAACCCTCACCTCTAGATGTTTTGAATACAGCAGACTGATACACTGAGTGGAATGGAGGAGTGCTAGTTAATGTGAAGGGCTTATCTCAGTTTAAGCTGATTAATGATAGACTTCCTGTTGTGTAGCTTATTGCAAACTAATGGCTCACTGGCTCAATTTGAAGTTGAAAATTAACACCAACAAAGATGGGACATGAAACTGTATCTGCAGCATATTATCAGATACTTGTTTTCACTGATATTAATAAAAAGGATTTTTCCCTCTCAGCCAATCTAAACCAAACCCTTTTGGCCGTCTGACAGGAAGCAGCGTTGACTTGTTACTGTTTTCATTCCATCTGTAACAAGGCAGATGGAGATCTCCATCACATGCTAAGTGACTGATAGCAGAGATTTGTATCTTCATACTTTGCTTGTCACGTGCTTTTGAGTGTGCTCTCGTTTGTATGTGAACAGTCAAGCTCGCTCTGCGGAAAACAGGAAAGCTGTCAGTCGTGTAAAAACCACGACACACGCAGCAGTCATTCTCATCCTGGTAGGAATGTAGAACCTGGGCCAGATAAGCCAGATTCTTTGGATCCTGGAATGTGTTCTTGTTATGTAGGCTTAAGGCATGTTGTACAACAGCAGATACAATATGCATGTTTGTCAACAGAATTTCTGGTATGTTTGATTGAATTTGTGCAGCTGTTTACAGTTTTTATTTGGGCCGATGTAGTGAGAGGTATTCTGCTCCTGGATCTTTGTTTTTCTGTCTTTTCCAGTTCCATCACTTTTAAGAACATGATGCAAGTTAGAGAAAATGAACTGATTCATTTCCAATGCAGTTTGAATGTTTTAGGTGGATTTTAGGTTTTCTCTTTTCCTGTTCACAGATTAATCACAGCAGGATGTAGTTGCTTATTTCGGCTCATAATTTAACAGATGATGGAAGGATTTGGTCTGCTTGTAGTCAGGTGTGTGATTGCTGTTTTGCAGGTATTAAACCTGTGACCTTTCTGTTGAAAACTGCCTTCCTGCAGAGTGCCGCTGAGGCTTCACATCTGAATGTGGGCTGGTGCTGCTTTTAGAAACAAATTGAAATCTGATATAGACTTGGCTCATTTAAATTTACTGGCTGTACCACTCTGCAGTGGGCAGTTAATGGAAACTAGCAGTGAATCAAGGTAGGTGTGATGGGTCTGAGTTTTATCTTTCCTATTCATTTATAACTCTTGAGAGATGTGATTTCCTCTTAGTCACATTACATTAAAGTCCTAGCATTTATAATTAGTTGATAAAATGTGGACCTGAGCTGCTGTCAACAGTTTTCAGGAGTAGAAAAATGTAGCATCTTTAACTAACATCAGATGGGTTTGCAGAAAGTAAATTTGTCTTTAAAAATGTTGTATGTAGGAGTTGGGTTTAAGCTGCCATGAGGGAGTGAGCTGTTATCAGATGAATTAAAACAAACCTCGACCAGAAGGACAATTAACACATAAGGACCTGTTTAAAATAAAGAGTTTTAATGAGACTAGTTTAACTCTGAAAGGGTTAAATGTGCTCCTTGCTGACGGGAATTTTCTTTTTCAAGTATTACAGCTTTTTCTGCTCGTGTTTTTAATATTTCTGACTCTGTTCTCTTTAGCTGCATTAATAAATGCTTTACCGGTCACCATCCCCTCCTGCTCTCTGTCTCTGTTTGTTAATGAATAAATTACATTTGATTGCATGGTATCTAGAACTGAGACTCAAAGGAAGAACAGTTACTGACCAAACTGTCACCGCAGAGGCTTTTTTAGGAGCGGTTTGCCACAGGTTGAGAAGCATTAGGTCCTCTAATCTGTGTGTGTGTGTGAGAAAGTGTGTCAGTGTGCTGTCCTTAGGTCTGACAAAGCTCAAACATGTTGGACCTATTAGGAAGAGATAGCACTGTGCTATTTAGACCTTCCGAATCAGAACCAGAATTAGCTATATATATATATATATATATTTCAGTAGGAAGAACCTTGACCCAGTCCAAACATTTCCTCACAACAGAGGGATTTTCTTTAGCTTTTAGAGAAGCTTACTCGCTTGGAGTGCCAGTTCAGCTGCTTTTAGGAGGAAAAGAGGCTGAAGAAGGCTTTTTAGTCAGAAGTCATTATGAGCAAACACAAAGCTCCTGGACTCAAGGTTTAGTTAGCGAGCTTTAGGAAGAACAAAACCCTAAAAATGGAACCTGAGCTGAACACTGAACAACATCTGATGTTTGCTTTTTATTTCTAGGACTGAGTTTTAGGTATAATAACATGCTACAAGTAAAATTTGTCTCGGCAATGATGTAAAAGCAAAATATGTATGCCAATCGAGACAAAAATGACACATTTGTTTAAGTCTAGTATCTTGCATTAATCTTTTAAAAATAATTAACCTGGTAATGTAGTAAAATAGAGCTGGTTAAAACATTGGAATCTGGATGAACATGAATTTGCCAAATTGAAGCCATGGCTGTCGTCGTATCTTCATCCGTCGGATTTTGTTTTCTGCCTCTTGTTGCTGTTCAGTTGCTTCAACAACACATTTATTTATAGAAACTCTTGGTGTTAATGTTTAAATATCCTGAGAGGTGTCTTCATAAAGATCTTGTTGAGTTTGCAGGCCAGATGGTCACATGTGGAACAACATTTCTTCATTCTCCATGATTTAGGTTAGAAGGTGACAGCAGTTAATCAGCATTCAGCACAGTTAAAATGTGACGTACTCACTGCCCCAGTGGGTGAGCCTAGTCTGTTGGGTCAGTCCTCTGCAGAACCTCACAGCTCAGTCTTTGGAGAAGTGGCCTGATGGGAAATATGTATGAACAGATATGTTTAAACCCTGAGAAAACTGTCCAAGCCCAGAAGTAACATTGTTTTCATTCGTTACCTGCTTAATTCTAACACATTTTGGTTCTTGTTTCGACCGATAAATCTGATATAACAAAGTTACATTATCTAAAGAATAACAGGGAAAGCATGAGTTTTTTTTTTTAGCAGCAATGTACAGATCATACTCCTCCTGCTTGATACAGATTTCCAGATTCTGAGGACTAGAATTCATAAAAGACAGAAAAATGTGCAGCAAGGTTGTTGATAGAGTTAGAAGATTTAAATTCAGCCGATAATGAAGAAATTACAAGATTATCCCTATTTATCCATGGAAGCATTTGTCCATAACTTATATCTGATTTTTATTACACTGAAAGGTCCAATAAGGTACATGCTGTGGGTGGGTGTGTTTAAAGACTGAGTATTATGAAAGTGCTTAGTTAAGAAAACTGAGATTTGTTACTATTTGACCTGCTGATCAGAGCCAATTAAGGGAAAATCTTCAGATTCTGGTTGACCAATTTTTATAGATCTAATTTTTATCAATCTTTTTGCTTTTGTCTTTGTCCATAGTTTTTTATTTCTCATGTGCAAAACTTTATTTTGCACATTATATTCTAAGTTTTTTTGTTTGTTTCTTAATTTTGTAGCCTAATACAAATAAAGTAATATTTTCTGATTTATACATGCTTTGAGAGCTAGAATTTAAATGAAATTACATATTTTCAAAGCAGCAACAGACCTGTAAGGCTTCCTATAAAAATGGTGTCATTATATAATCAGTATTTGTCTGTTAAATGTGATAAATATGTCACTACCTCAAACTACTTGGCTGAAAATGCTACTTTTTCTTACCCCTCATCCCTGTCATGTGTGTGTGTGTCCTCAGCGTAGCTACAAGGGAATCCTGCTAGAGGATTAGCGGTGTGTCAATGAGGAACTACCGGCTCATCTTTTGCCACAACCTGAAGCAGCCATAGATGGTCCAGTGGTTCACTGGGCAGAGGAGGAAAGGATAGGACACACTTTAACTGCTACACGGTAAGTACACACACACACACACACACACAGCCACGTCTGTCGCTGGGGAAAGGAATGAAAGGACATTATCTGGGGAATTTGTTTTGTATTTGTGTAAAATCGTATTATTGATCCCCTGTTTTAGCCTCAGTTGCTCACAGACCAGAAAGACTTTTATTGCCTTAACTGTAACATTTATTTGCTGTCATATAAAACATCTGATGTAAAGGATCTGATACGTAAATACTTAAACTTCTATCAAAGCCCCTTTCTGTTTTCCGACTTGAGATGTGTATATAGATATAAATCTATATGTCATTGATACAGAGAAAGTTTGATTCCCAAAAGTGCCACAATCTAAGAAATAAAATAAATAAAATAATCTATTATTTAAATTACTGAAATAATTTATTAAATACAGAATCGAATATATGTTAAAAATATAATTATTTCAGTATTTATTTAATATTGTTTTCCACATACCATCAGGAATAATTCAGCTGTCACTATGACTCATCAGATAGCACCACACGTTTGATTAATTAATGTAATATTGTTAAAATAATCTGACTATTACAGCAGAAACAATTAGGAACCTAACCTGCCGCTGTAGTTGATCAGGAAAATATTCTACATACAGCTCTGCTGCTCAATACATTTTCATGGACCAGATCTGTGTTCTGCATCAGATCCATGTTTGTTTAGAAGCACAATTTGTTTCAGTCTAGCAGCATCCTTTATTTGTCCCCCACTAGTAACATTTAGTTGTATCAACCTCAAATCAACAAGCAAATGGGAGCACACAGTGGTACACTAAAGATAAGCTTTTATAATAAAATAACGAACGGCTGAATCAGTTGTACATACTTCCATAAAGAATATAAACACTTATACTAAATGATTTCTAGTCTACTGTTTTGCCAAACAGAGAAGTGACATGGCCATATTGTTATCAATCATATTTTCTGTTCTTGACTAGAAATAAACCTGTGCTTGTTGACAAAAATGTTGCCGTGGTTACTGAGTAGGTTGAAATGTTAGTATTGTGACAAATGTAGACAACAGTTGATAGCTGCAGACCTGCCAGCTGACAGATTAAACCAGTTCATAATGTGCTGGTATACAGACCTAGGAGTACAGAAAAACTTTTCTATACTTTCACCTTATATTATTTCACATTTTAGATGATTTCCATATTTAATTGTCTTTTCTAAAGTAATTACTATAAATGTTTGTGTATTTCAAATTGTGTTTAAATAATCTCATGTGTAAATATTTATTCAATAACTTATCTATGGGGCCACTGTTGGGCCTTGATAATTATCTGGTTGTTTGGGCAGTGTGGGTTGACCACACTGCTAGCTTCCTAAACCTCAGATAAGCAACGTTTCTCTCTGTCTGGGATGTTTTATGTTAGAGACCAATCCTAAGGTTACATTTGATGAACATGAATAATAAAGTAGAATAAACATGCAGAGTTTAGTTTTGCTCATTTACCAGCTCACAGAGGCTCCCTCAAAGCTCACCCTAACCCTACGGGTCACAGAGGGTGGAGGTGGAAGTATCGTAATGAGGGGTGAAGTGGAGGAAGGAGGCCCAGTGTGGAATAATCACAGCTGATATCGTCATCACAATATTCAACAATAAAATTGCAATCAGATCATTTTGCAGCACTGACAGAAACCTTCAGTAGAATAAACATGAGACTTTCATACTTGTATTAAAATAAAAAACACAGGTTGTTTTTAGTTGTGGAGAGATTGTGGGCTGGGGGGGGCACAAACCTTTTGTTTCATTCTGCCAACATCGCTCTTCTTTTCTAAGCAACATCTGGATTCAAAGTGTTCTTCCTTTATTTGTTCTGAAAGTTGGTGTTACTGTAGATGGCTTAAATGAACTCCTTACATCCAGAATAGTTTAGCTTTGATTGTAAACCTTTACATGTACTTGGTGTCATTAAGAAAAGTTTCAAATCAAATCTTCAAACATTGTAAAGGACTATTATTATTTGAGATGTACAATAGCAGCCATGTAGCTGGAAAAACTGCCAAACATTTGGTGATGTTCCTCCAGCATCTGATGAGTAGACCGAGCACCATCTGCCACTGTTTGCATCAACATTACTCACCAACGGACTGACATCATGGTCCAACATGGAGAAGGAATGAATCCTGCAGGTTCTTGCTTTCTGCTGCTTGGTTTGATCTTCATCCCATTTTCTTTTGGCCTGAATTAAAGTATTTTTAACAAAGTCTGAAAAGGAGGAGGAATGATCTCATCATAAGGATCTAAAGTAGTCAATAATCAATAATTGGATTATTTCATTTATGTTTAGATTCAACGTTTTAGAAACAAAGTACTTCATCATTTTCCCTGAAATATCACCAATATTAAGCTTTATTACACAAAATATTCTACCCCAGTGTTTTATTTCTCACGTAATCTGCCATTAATTCGTTAATATTTTCTCTTGGAAGACGTAAGGTTTCAGCAGGATTGTGGTGAGGAGGAGGCGGCGGCGGAGGAGGAGGCCATGAGGAAGAGCGTGTCTCCATTGCCAGGCAACGAGGGCGGGAGCTCAGCCAGCACGACACGAGTTTTTGGCGTTCCTTTAGAGGAGGTGACACGAACGCACACCGCCAGCGGCCATGAGGTTCCTGCACTGGTCAAACACATCGTGGACTACATCGAGGAGCACGGTCAGTGACGGGCCGATCTTCATCGGTTTATGTTATTTATTACAGATTATTACAGATTTTATTCGCCTTTTTATAAGAAGTTTCTGTGGTCCAAACGTTTTCTGGGTTTCCTTTTACATGTCACTGGTTGTTCTGCATGTCAGTCCCGCCCAGCAGGGAAGAAGTTCTAAAATTTATATAAGAACCTTTTTTTCTGAACGTCACAATTTATTTGATGAGAAAATCAAACTTGACAAATTAATGAAATAAAACTTAAAGGTAAATATGAGATGAAAAGGTATGAATGATTGAGAATAAAACAGAAACATTCCCAGAATTATTTACAGATAAAGAGTTGCTGTGTCTGTTTTCATCACAGAGAAATGATACGAGGCTCTGTTGGCATATGCAGGACTAGATCATAACCACACAACAAGTCAACAAGTCTCAGATGTTTTTAGGATCAGGGCTCCAGTTGACCTCTGGTGACCTGTGCTCTGTCATGAAAGAACCCAACTACGTTGTGGAGATCCAGACTGTAAGATGAACTCCATCAGAGAGCTCCACCCTTGGCTTCCTTTTTTATTTCATAACAGCTCTGGTAACTTCAGATCCATCAAGAAACAGAATGATAAGGAGAGTAACAGACTAAAGTTCTCCAGCTTCCTCCCACAGTCCAAAACCATATCGGATACACTGGTCACACTGGTCAGTGTGGGTTTATGGTTGTCAGGCTCATATTCTGTGATGGACTGACCTCCTGTTTTCCTCATTGACTGCAGGAGATGGGCACCAACACCCCAGGACCCTGCAAAGATTCAAAATGAATGAATCTGTTGTGTTTTAAAATCAGATAAATTATCTAAAAAAATCCCAGGAGCTCTCTGACCATGGATTTAGGTTCAGCTTTAACATGTAATGATTAAAATCAGAAAGACTGACACTGTTATGCTGACACGTTGAGCTTCATACAAAAGAACATGATGGATGGGTGGTTCTGCTCTAATCCAGGATGTCGGATCGAAACATTTATGCAGTGAAAGTTAAACAAAGGAAGAAAACTTTCTCTCAGTCCAGTCAGAACCGTCAATCAGAACACAAAAAGCTTTATTGGAAAATCTGTCAAGTTCACAGAAAGATTTTCATTGTGTTGGAGCAAAGTGTCCACCCCAAGTAAGGTCTGAAGCTGGGTTGGTGGGTTGTTTTCGTGAACCAGCAACTGCTCAGCCGTGTGAAGTTATGTAATGAGTCTAAAATCCCCTGGAATCTCAGCTGGAGCGTTAATTAGAGCGGTGCTGGCTTTCAGGAAGTCATTCAGCACTAATCTCTCCTACTTTGGGTCTAATACCTGAGGTTAGATTGGAAAGCTCCTGTGGTGGATATTTCTCATTTGAATTAGTCAAACAATAGGAAAAGATGAAAAATCTGACAGAGATCTTCTATTTTACTATATTTTCTTTGTCTGCTGTGGCTGAGTAATGACTTAATCTAATAATGAATACATTAAGTCACAGAAACTTTATTCAGTCGAATTCCTTTAACAGTGCCACCTTATTGTCTCTCTGTGCCGCAACGCTTCCTGTGGTCTACTCTGTGGAGCTATAAAAGGGAATCTGGCCCACAGGACACCTCTAAGGCATTTGGACCTGAACAGTGGGTTATCTGGCTTACTAATGGATGAGAGACCAAGGGTCAGGAGGCACCACAATGAAGTTGTGTAGCCCAGTCTATAATTTTCTGTTCGGACTAAAAAGGTTACAAGCTGAATTAAAATGCAGTAACTATAGTTAAAAGCACAATAAAATGTAGTTCATTTATCTGTTAGAAGTGTTCATATTTAGGTAAAAACATTTTTAAGCAACAAAAGGTTTTGCTGTTTTAGTTTTGGTAACATACTGTTTGTGTTTGCTGAAAGCTTGATTAAAAGAAATATTTTAAGTGCGTGCTCTGTACCCACCTAATGTGTTTTGCTGTCAGTCTTGTATTTTCTTTTATTTTATTGGTTGATGTAAACCTAATGTCCAATCACAGGTGTGAGGGTGGGACTTAATTGAGGCTAGAGTAAAAATCATCCAGGTGTACGGCATTCGGCTGCTACGTTTTGCTAGAAGTAAGCTGAGAAATGAAAGCAAGTTGAAAACGGTCATAATGTATTCGTGGATGCAGAGTCTACGTTCCTGTAATGGACTGTTTAACCTTGTACTGAGTGAGTACTCGATGTATTTGAGTTTTGTGCTTACAGCTATATGTTGAAGTGCATAGAAGTGTGATGCTAATCGCGAGTTAGCATGTTAGCATTTGAGCGTGAGCTAATGGTAACTTTATATGTAGAGTATATGAGCCTTAGCCAAATATATGAACTAAATAGATATTTCTAATACACAGTGGACCGAGAGGCATTCTCCGGACTCTTCTGTTGTGGATATAATCTTCCGTGTACTCCATATAACCTACTTGGTGATAGATAAGACCTCATCCATTTCTCATACTGATCTAAAGGGATCCGTGAGTACTGGAGAGCACGTGCATTTTATTTTATGCTTGTTTACAAGTGAAGCGACCATTTTGTTTGTGGTCACTACGAACCCGAGCCACGCTTCAGGCCTGCAACAGTTTTCTTTATTACATTTATGAGACCCTGCTGTTGTGGAGGGAAATCTGATTCTGAGCTGAACTTAGAGAGCGGGGTATTGTTGGGTGTATGCTTTGGGATGCTGTTGAGTGTTGGAGGGTGAGTAGTATTTTGTGTATAAGAACACACCTTAATTTTGTTTTGCTTTATGTCTAAATAATATTTTTCTTTCACTAAAATCTTCTTTTGTATTAGATTTTGAGTTGTGTCATAACGTATTTACTGCAGATCTAAACAGATTTTGAACATGAACCTTGTTTTGTGCCGTTATAACATAGTAGCTCAGATATTTTCATGTTAATTGGAGGCACCGCCATATTTGGAAAGCATAAATAAGTTTAGAGGGTAATAGCTGATCATTGTCTCTCCTGTTTACCTTTTTCTTTTTGTTTATTAGTAGATGACTTAACGTCCCCAGGGCCCCGCCTATAGTACTATTACAACATTAACAAAGGTTTAATATGTAGCTACTTGGGTTGGGTGCTACACAAATTGGTGGCACCGCTGGGATACATTTCTGAGTTTTATGGAAGTTTTTATTTTTAAACTTGAGGCTATGGAAACAAAAGTCAAAACAGTGTAACTTCAGTTCTCGGAAAATCAGATTTACGTTGTTTCTCTTTCAAACTTAAGTACTAATTTACACTATGGCTGCTAAAAGTGATTCTACACAACCTGACTTTGCTAATTGATGCAGAGGGGAAGGGCTTGACCAGACACATGCCATTATAGTGTTTGGAGTCCCCGAAAATGAGGAAATATCTGTTGTTGAGACAACACTTCAACAAATAAAAGCTTTGGGTAAGGTTAGAGTAAGAGGCAAAATGTTTGATGCCCAGAATCAAACCTTGACAATGTTATGTGAATGCCGTGAAGCAATTGACTCAACCAAAGTTCCGCCGGAAGTGATCTCGTCTAGAGAAGGAATTAAATGGACCATAGCCATTGTTGAACCCGAAACAAACGCCAACCTATTCACCGAGAAATTGGACAAATTTCTACTGGATGAAGGAAAAACGATGGATGACATTAAAAGACCGTATGCCCCTACCACTTCCTGGAACCACAGTCCTGAATCAATCATTCGTGTGGTAAGTGATGTTTTGCAGCCAAGGGCAGCAGAGAACACCTCATACAGGCGTCTTAGAACCTTTTCTGGAGTTCATCCTACTCCACTTGGGGAAGACAATTTGGACAGCTGGTTAGAACAAGCAAAGTTCATGATTGAAGAGGATGAGCGCTCGGACAAAGAGAAACGAAGTAGGATTGTTGAGAGTCTTAAAGGACCCTCGTTGGAGATAATTCAAGCAGTACGCATGTCTAATCCCATGGCAAGCTCTGTGGATTACATACAGGCATTGGAAAGTACCTGTGGATCATCTGAATCTGGAGAAGAGTTGTACCTCACATTCAGAACTATGCATAAAAAACAAGGTGAATATTTGTCAGACTTCTTGCTCAGATTGGAAAGAATGCTGAACAAAGTAGTGAAAAGTGGAGGTCTACCAGTCAGTGAGGCCAACAAAGCAAGGTTAGACCAACTCATTAAAGGCGCAATTGAATCAGATTTCATGCTTCTTCAGCTAAATCTACGAGAAAGACGTGGTGATCCCCCAGCATTTTTAAACCTGCTAAAAGTGATTCGTGAAGAAGAGGAGCGTGAAGGAGCCAGACAAAAGCTCAAAAAACCAGCACGACTGTATGTGCGTGCAGGTAGAAAGTGAAACAGACTTGGAAAAATGTCAGAAACCTGATCTTCAGACTGAAGTTCAAGAGCTAAAAGCTAAACTTAAAAGGCTAAACAAACAGGCACAGTCCACAGAGTCAAGTCATAAGAAAGAGTCCAGAGAAATAAAAAAAGACAAGTCAGATTCGAGTAATGAAATGCGAAAATTAAGAAAAGAAGTCGAAGAGCTAAAAACCCAGCTAAGCGTAATGTCAGTGAAGCCCAGACTACATGTAAATGAGGGAGGTCACTATGCTAGACTCAAAACTGATTTCAGTTCAAAGTTTGCTAGCTCTATGCCCAAGAGTACTAAAGATGCAGATTACTTCTGTTACAGGTGTGGAGAAAATGGCCACATTGCAACCAAATGTACAGCCCCTGAAAACAGTCAAAAAGTGATCAGAAAGCTAATTCGTCAAGTGCGTAGTAGCACTGATGGACAAAAAAAAAGCACAACTAATCAAGATGAGTGTGTTGCTCAAGTTAATACTGCAAATATTTCAACTCAGAGCGCAGACATACCTGAAGGTCTTATTGGTCCATCATCCGTGGCTCTTATCAAAGTAAATGACGTCTCATGTAACGGACTTATGGATTCTGGGTCCACCGTCACCATTATTTTTGAAGATTGGTACAGAGCCAATATACCAACCGTCCCGATACATCCCATTTCCAGTCTAGCTATTTGGGGTCTATCAGCTGAGTCGTATCCTTACTGTGGGTATGTGGTGGTAGAGATGGAGTTTCCCGAGGAGGTAGCAGGCGTTAAAGGGCCCATTAAAGTCCTAGCTCTCGTCTGTCCTGAGCCACCCCAAGGTCATGAAACCCCAGTAGTGGTTGGTACCAATGCTTGTCTATTCCGCCGTCTATTTCAGTTGTGTAAGGATAGCGGTAGTGAGAGCAAAGTCAGCTCTATGAGAGTACAAGCTGTTTATAACCAAATACAAACTCAGTCCTCAAAGTCCAATGCAGCAGACAATCCCATAGGACACGTTAAATGGCAAGGTCCAGGGCCCCTCACTCTTGGCCCCGGTGAGCAGTTTTATGCTACTTGTAAAGTAGAGCAGAAGACTACTCAGCCCAGAGATGCTGTTTTGATTGAGGCACCGGTTATGTCCCAACTCCCATCTAGTGTGTTGATTCAGCCAGGTGTTCTCACTGGAAGTGACATAGATGAGAACCAATTTACAGTATTATTACATAACGAGTCGGAGAAACCCACCTCTATTCAAGTGGGCACCATTGTCGCTGAGATGCATGCTGTAGATGTAGTCATGAACCCTAAAGCTCTGGAGTCTGAGACCAGTATTTTACATCCAGAACTTTTTGATTTTGGCGACTCCCCTGTCCCCAAAGAGTGGAAGGAGAGGTTACAGCAAAAGCTAGCGGAGAGACGAAATGTTTTCTCTCTTGAGGATTGGGACGTGGGGTTAGCTAAAGATGTAGAACACCACATCCGTCTTAGCGACGCTACCCCCTTCAGAGAGCGATCGCGTCGTTTAGCTCCGGCTGACATTGAGGACGTACGGCAACACTTACAGCAGTTGTTAGCCGTCGGTATCATTAAAGAGTCTCGTAGCCCATTCGCTTCGCCTATCGTAGTAGTACGAAAAAAGAATGGCTCAATTAGAATCCGCATTGATTACAGAACTTTGAACAGGCGTACCATCCCAGGTCAGTATACAATTCCTCGTATCGATGATGCCTTAGATCGTCTGACAGGGAGCAAGTGGTTTTCAGTCCTAGACCTTCGGAGCGGATATTACCAGATAGCCATGTCCGAGGAAGACAAGGAAAAGAATGCATTTATCTGTCCCCTTGGGTTCTATCAATTTGAACGGATGCCGCAAGGTATTACAGGAGCTCCTGCCAGTTTTCAGCGACTCATGGAGAGAGCTGTTGGCGATATGCACCTCCTCCAGGTCATAGTCTACCTGGATGACATAATCGTTTTTGGTAGAACGCTCGAAGAACATGAGCAACATCTTGTGAAAGTTTTGGATCGTCTTGAGGAGTTCGGTCTTAAAGTATCAATAGACAAATGTCAGTTTTGTCAGTCTCAAGTAAAATATGTCGGTCATCTTGTTTCCGAAGCCGGTATAGCCACAGATCCAGAAAAGGTTGCCGTTGTCAGAAACTGGCCAGAGCCAACAGACCCTTAAGTCTCTTCGCTCATTTCTTGGATTTTGTGGATACTATCGCAGATTTATTGCAAACTACTCAAACATTGTTCGTCCCTTAACTGAACTTACTAAAGGCTACCCACCTACTCAAAAAAACAAGAAAACTCAAACCAAACATCTAACCAAAACTTACCTCAAACCTTCCGAACCATTCAAAGAGCGGTGGGACCAATCCTGTCATCAAGCATTTAAAAAAAATCATTGCTTGTTTGACTAATGCCCCTGTGTGAGCGTTTGCAGATCCCACTAAACCGTATGTTTTGCATGTAGATGCTAGCCTGAATGGTTTAGGTGCTCAACCAAGAGTATCCTGAGGGCCTCAAGCCCGTTGCTTTTGCTAGTCGGAAACTCGGTGACTCTGAACGAAACTACCCTATCCATCAACTCAAGTTCTTGGCACTGAAGTGGGCAGTTGTGGACACATTTCATGACTATCTATATGGAGCCAAGTTCACGGTTATGACGGACAACAATCCGTTAACATATGTTTTAACAACAGCAAAATTAAATGCTGTCGGACATCGTTGGCTTGCAGCTTTAGCCACGTATGACTTCAGCATCCAGTATCGTTCTGGTCGTCACAACATAGACGCTGATCTATTATCTCGACAATGCATGAGTGATGCCAAACAATGGACAGATGTTTCGCAGTCTGTGATAAAAGCTATATGTAAAAAGGAGCTTACCTATGAAACTACCGAGTCCCCTGTTAGACTAGTTGACCAACTTGGAGTCCCCCGTCCCCCCCCCCCCCCCCCCCCCCCCCCATCCAGTTTATGCTTTTCCAGTGAGTTTAAAAGCAACCATGATTGATCAGTTAAATTGGAACAAACTGCAAGAGTCAGACCACCTGTCACTAGGAGACAACGTACTCTTAGACATCAGACATATGACCAAAATGATCCAACTTTTGATGTTTCTTCAGATTCAGAATCTGAGTACCAATATGGGTACAAATATTCAACCAATGACCATGACTATATCAAGAGACAATGTTCTATACCAGACAGACCTAATATAGGATCTGCTTCCTCTGAAATATTCTCCTCGTCAGGAAGTGAATCCGAGCTGGAGGAAGGGTTGCAGGAAATTTCACATGAAGAAGAATGTCAGTCCTTGCCGATGGAAGCAGATACGAATGACACAGCTGAAGACACTGATGTGGAGTTGAGAACTCACCCAAGTCTAAATGCCTGGAAGTCAGCACGTGAAGTGAAACCAGTCATCCGTTTGACGTATGACAAACTGGGAACACAAGCTGAGGAACCTGTTACTATTGTACATCAAGGAATGGTCATCCAGTTGAACCTCGGTACTAGGGATAAATCCAATACGGTGAAACACTTTAAACATTCTAATACTCGCCCTCTAAAGTTCAGTCTAAACTTTATGGTTAGATGAGGACATCTAGATCTTTTAGAAGGGGGAGAATGTAGCCCAGTCTATAATTTTCTGTTTGGACTAAAAAGGTTAAAATTTAAATGCTATCATTGGAGTTTGTAATTCTACGTATGTGGCAAATATATTAAAGCTGAATTAAAATGCAGTAACTATAGTTAAAAGCACAATAAAATGTAGTTCATTTATCTGTTAGAAGTGTTCATATTTAGGTAAAAACATTTTTAAGCAACAAAAGGTTTTGCTGTTTTAGTTTTGGTAACTTACTGTTTGTGTTTGCTGAAAGCTTGATTAAAAGAAATATTTTAAGTGCGTGCTCTGTACCCACCTAATGTGTTTTGCTGTCAGTCTTGTATTTTCTTTTATTTTATTGGTTGATGTAAACCTAATGTCCAATCACAGGTGTGAGGGTGGGACTTAATTGAGGCTAGAGTAAAAATCATCCAGGTGTACGGCATTCGGCTGCTACGTTTTGCTAGAAGTAAGCTGAGAAATGAAAGCAAGTTGAAAACGGTCATAATGTATTCGTGGATGCAGAGTCTACGTTCCTGTAATGGACTGTTTAACCTTGTACTGAGTGAGTACTCGATGTATATGAGTTTTGTGCTTACAGCTATATGTTGAAGTGCATAGAAGTGTGATGCTAATCGCGAGTTAGCATGTTAGCATTTGAGCGTGAGCTAATTGTAACTTTATATGTAGAGTATATGAGCCTTAGCCAAATATATGAACTAAATAGATATTTCTAATACACAGTGGACCGAGAGGCATTCTCTGGACTCTTCTGTTGTGGATATAATCTTCCGTGTACTCCATATAACCTACTTGGTGATAGATAAGACCTCATCCATTTCTCATACTGATCTAAAGGGATCCGTGAGTACTGGAGAGCACGTGCATTTTATTTTATGCTTGTTTACAAGTGAAGCGACCATTTTGTTTGTGGTCACTACGAACCCGAGCCACGCTTCAGGCCTGCAACAGTTTTCTTTATTACATTTATGACACCCTGCTGTTGTGGAGGGAAATCTGATTCTGAGCTGAACTTAGAGAGCGGGGTATTGTTGGGTGTATGCTTTGGGATGCTGTTGAGTGTTGGAGGGTGAGTAGTATTTTGTGTATAAGAACACACCTTAATTTTGTTTTGCTTTATGTCTAAATAATATTTTTCTTTCACTAAAATCTTCTTTTGTATTAGATTTTGAGTTGTGTCATAACGTATTTACTGCAGATCTAAACAGATTTTGAACATGAACCTTGTTTTGTGCCGTTATAACATAGTAGCTCAGATATTTTCATGTTAATTGGAGGCACCGCCATATTTGGAAAGCATAAATAAGTTTAGAGGGTAATAGCTGATCATTGTCTCTCCTGTTTACCTTTTTCTTTTTGTTTATTAGTAGATGACTTAACGTCCCCAGGGCCCCACCTATAGTACTATTACAACATTAACAAAGGTTTAATATGTAGCTACTTGGGTTGGGTGCTACAGTTGTTTCATAATCCTCATGTTACAAAATAAGCACTATATGTATCACATCTACGGTATATTTGGCCGTCTGCAGCAGCTCTTCTAATTTATGAACATTTCTGTCCGACAGAATCTGAAGTGATTAAATCAGGTATAATTCAGATTTATTGGGTCGTTCCAGAAACAGAGAAGATGTTTTATCTGCCGGTTGGAAATCCTGCTGAGTACAAGACCGTTCAGACTGACTAACTCAACTTTTGTTTGTTATGAGCCTCAAACTCAGACATGACCTCTCGTTGGAAGGTAACACAGGTAACGCTGGTGATTTCCCACCAGATGAGGGCCAAGAATATAACTACTGCTGTTTGTGTCATCAGGTCAGCTGGACTTAGAGGGGCTCTTCCTGGTTAACGGCAACGCGGAGCGAGTAGACTGGCTGCGTCAGCGCTACGATAGCGGTGAGGAGGTGGAGCTACAGAAGGAGGCTGATCTGGCATCGGCGGTCAGTTTGCTCCGTCTCTTCCTGCAGGAGCTTCCCGAGCCCGTCATACCAACGGCTCTGCAAGGGCACATACTTCAGCTCTACCAAGGTGTGTGGCAGGGATGCAGCTTCCTCTTTCTCTCACACCATCCAGCCAATCAGCTAAGGCATTTCTACAACTCCCTGGCAAAAATGATGGAATCACCAGTCTTTAAGGATGTTCGTTCAGTTATTTATTTTTGTCGAAGAAAAGCAGATTACAGACATGACACAAAACTACCATCATTCTACGTGGCAACTTTCTGGCTCTAAGAAGGGAACTCAGGAACTGTTTTAGCTCAGTCAGAGGGAAACAATGATGGAATAGCCCTAGAAATTTTCATTCCCAAAACTAACATAGTAATAGCTGGTCCTATTCAGTAATAAAGGTCTTTTGTCTAAAAGGACCAAATCTTGCATTTTCAGATTTGTTGAGTCCATTTTAGGTTCACCTCTGTGCAGGGTCCTTTCTGCTGCTGTTTCTCCATAAATAATCTGTTCTAATCCTCTTGTCATAGTGAGTGTTTTCATTTTGCTGCCATGCAGATTATTGCTGATGGGCAAGTGTGGGGAGAAATCTTTGTGTGAATATGTTTCTGGTGAAAGTTGAATGTTATTTGTAAATGAGTAAACAGGAATCATCACAGCAACAGGTTTTCCTTGTGGTGACAGTAGTTTGGCTGCAGCAGACAAAGAGAAGGGAGGAGGATGTGTTAATTAGGAATCCAGCTACCTTTCTGCTGTAAATGTTTGCATTGATCTCCTGTCTCCTAAACACAGATTACAGCAACGAAGAAGAGCTGTGTAGAAACCTGAAGTATCTGCTGCAGCAGCTCCCCCATGTGAACTACGGTCTACTCCGTTTCCTGTGCCGCTTCCTGTCTAGTGTGGTGTCACTTCAGCCAGAGAGTTGGACGGTCGGGGCGCTGGCCGCTGTTTTTGGACCAGATATCTTTCAGTAAGATTTGAAGCTACATGATGCTACTTGTGTACCAGTATGCAGGTCTAACCTTGTGGTTTTGAATATGCAAACTGCTAGTTTTCCTTTTTTTCTATTGTACGTCACATCTCATATGTGCCAGATCTCAGTTTTTCATCAGACTTGATGAGAAACTGAGATCTGACACAGTAAATTATGCATATTAGATTTTTAGGACACCAGTTTAGTTTCACAATAACTGATCTTCATTTAAGAACATTAAGTGCTTCCATCTGGTTGGTAATCTTCAGTCTGTCTCCGTTCTCAGTCTGTCGACTGAAAGAGAGGACATTCGGGACCAGGAGTCTGTCAGCAGAGTTTTGGCTGAGCTGCTGGACAATCAGGAGGGCCTGTTTGACTCAGATGATGAAGATGTGTCCACCACCAACGACTACAGCTCAATCAATGAACAGGTTTGGTTCTTCTCCCACATGTTATTTATGCAACTCCATTTCCATTCTGGATAATGTAATTATTTGTCTTTTTGAGGAAGTTGTTGCACAGTTGCATTTAATCCTGAAGTTATCCAAGGTTTTTAAGTTGATTGGATGCTTCAGCGTTATAATTTGTGTTCAGAATAATCCAAACTCCTTATGTGACGGCCTGCCCTCAGATATCAAAACATTGATGTTTAAATTGATTAATACTCGCCTCTTGATCCACCATATCGGATTTCAGAGGAAGATGGATCCCTGAATGCTGTTATATGTGAACGATAACACGGAACAAGAAAACCTACAACTGAAAAGAAAAATGCATGTTGCATATTTCCTAGCACACAAAACCATTATCGGCATTCCTCACATAATGTCAAAGATAATTCGTTAAATCTTTACAATCTACTTAGTCTTGGGCCCGCTGAGACTTTTTCATGTATCTGAACAGAGGATTGGTGTATTTAACTCCTCAGATGTCAGGGGTCAGGGGTAAACAGTATACGTTTAAAATTTAAAAATACCACCAACCTCCTTTTCATTATGACCTTCTTTGTTTCTTTGAAGGTTTATCAGAAATACAGAGCCAGAAAGTTTCTGGATTGTTTAAAGCACTGATTAACCAGCACTGCTGTGAGTTTGTGGGATTTAGCAATGATTAGCCTTTCAATGTTTAACTTTAAGTGATTAACTCTGAAGTAGTTTTTACCCACCAGGCAATTTTCAGTAGCCTTGGACCGAGTCCTTCCTCTCATTAATCAGTAACTTGAGACAGTAAATGCTCAGCTTCAAAAAATAACCGCAATTACTGTTCTCCTTTTTTTGACTCTGTTGAAAGTTGTTTATGATTCACATTTACAGGAATTATCTCTTACCTGGGAGCCAATAAATCTGTCCCTGCGCACAGACGAGCCAGTGGACTCCCACTGGAGTCACTAATTACCCACAGTAGATGTGACATTGCCATTGGTGTGTGCCCACTCTGGTGCTGTACAAAGAAACTTAATGAAAGCTCAGAAAGTACTACAAATATTTTCTGAGAACGTGACAAGCTTCGCCCCGCCACACCTGCCCTCTGCTGCTCCTGGCTCCTGCTCTCCGGTTGTTTTTCCAAAATGAAGCAAAGTTAACATTTAACTTTACAGGGAACTGTTCTATAATTTAAACTGTTTTATAATGACAAGAGAAGAACAACCCACTGGATAATCAGACAAGCCTTGATCACTGTCTCACATCATGTTGCCTTCATTCCTGCTACATTTAACGCTGCAGGGAGGCTCTAGAAATTCTTTTACCTGCTGAAGTGAAAGTATGCTGAGCCATAGTTAAAGTATGGTAAGGAACAAAAAACAACTTAATCTACTAATAGTACTAAAAGCTCCCCTTTTCAAAAGCATTTCCTTATTTTGTTAATTTTAACATTTGGTTCGGATATCTGTTGGTTTCATCTTTGCTTCACTGTTGTGGGAAACATCTCTGTGATTGCCGTAGCTCCATAATCTTGATCCCCTTCAAGAGAAACATCTAGGATCCTGTACAGCTCTGGCTTTTTCAGTGCGAGTCTTTACAAGCGCACATCATCAGAAAGTTAGTTTATTTCAGTAATTTAATGAAACTTGTTAACTAGAATCAATCCACACAGAGTTGTGTATTTAAAGAATTATTTCTGTTCATGTTGATGAGTCTGGCTCACAGCTAATCAAAAGTCACTTTCCCAGAAACGGACCAATAAAAAATGATATTTAACATGGAAATGTGGACCTACTGTCTGTGGACTGTACAGTATCTCCACACAGTACAGATATTAAATCTGAATAAAAACTCTGTCTTATTTAATTTTCATTTTAGGAGAAACTGAATATTTTGTTTTCATTCGCTATAAGCTAATCAACGTTAACAAAGATAAATGCTTAAAATGTATTAGTATCCCTGAAATAAATCAGTACAATATTTGAGTTTTATGTTTTTACCTTCTTTGTATTTCTGTTATTTGTTCTCCTCTGTCTTGTAATTAAATGGAAGAACAGACAGATCTGTCAGCATGTTTCTGTGTGCTGATCCACATGTCTTATGTAAGAGAGCGCTAAAAAGTAGGTGGGTTGGAGGGGGAGAGGAAGCAGTACGGATGGTAGGGGGAGAAATGTCCAGAGTACGTGGGAGAGAAAAGAGAAGGAAGAAATGACGTGCACCTCCCAGCTTCATCACTCCGCTAGACTGCACTGGGAGTTGTTCTCTGCAGGAACAAACCTTCATCTCCCACGCATACCAGCTTCCACACACATGCATGCCGAGGTGCATGAATTGTTGTCGGATGGCATAGATGTTCTGAGGTTTGTTGATTCTTTTCAGGAATTTGAATCCTTTTAGTTGAACAAGATTCATGCTGGTATGAAATCTTTGCAAAGCCTGAAAAATGAAATCAGTTTTTATTTCAGATTGTTTTTGACATTACATTATTTGTGGGATTTTTGAACTTAGTTTGACTCAAACAGAATATTTGAGATCGTTCCTTAATGGATTCTGCACCATCAGAGCATTAGGCTGCGGTGTGATTTCTTTCAAAGTGATTTCTCTGTTGGTTTGTTTGCTGATTTAATCTCTCTCTCTGTGACCTAATGTTCCTTACATTTAGGGATGCACGGTAAATTGGCTCCAACATCAGTATCAGCTGATGGGGGTTTGGACATGTGGTATTTGTTTGGCCATGTGACATTGATGCAGCACAGGATTGTGGGATGTTTCACCGAAGCAGAGAAGCAAAGTCAGCGGTGTTGAAAGGGTAGAGAAATATACATAATATCAGCAATATTTATTTAAAAATTCTTACTTCTGTCTTTTGGGATGACTGGTGTTTTCTCAGGCTCTATGCATCATGGAGTAATGCAATGCCTCCCCTCCCTGACATATTGCTGTGCCCTGCTGGTCAGCTGGCAGAAAGAAGCTTTAAACCTGCAGTGAGCTCTTAAAAACAACAGAATCTTTCAGGTTTCACTGCAAGTTTAAAGCTTCTTTCTGCCAGCTGACCAGCTGGTTTTCAGGGGAAGAAGTTCTATTATCTGAACAGCATCAAGAATAAATGATGCTTTTCAGCCTTAAATAAAAGCGGTTAGATCATCGTATGCATTGTTTTATTTGAAGTTGGGTTTTTTATGTTGTGGTCCAGTGAAACTGCGGTATTTCTACTGAAGGTTATCTTACTGGGAGCATCCCATTCCTGGGTTCACATCATCATAGTTTCCCCACACACAGAGCCTAACCAAGACAACGTGCTTTGTGATTTTAGTTGTGCAATGTGGGAGAATAAAGGATATTTCAGTTCTATTCTATGACTAAAAGTTATCTTCACATCAAATCTATTTCTCCTCCCACTGCTGATAATGTTGGAAATGAGACTGTGTTTGTGTGTCAAACAGTAGGAGCTGCTATTGGTACACAGTTGGTTTATTTATTGCAACAGCATATAACCTTGATTACTGTTTTCCAGTCTAACATTGAGTCAGATCAGCCATGCTAAAAGGCCCAGAAGGACTACCGTTTAGGATGGTAGTGTCTCTGCCAGACAACAGTTATTGTCCTCTGTTCTTGGCCCACAGTCGGTTCAGTAGTCCAGTTAATGATGTCAGTGCAGCTCGCTGATTTCTTCTTGTTCCTTTCTGAAGCTTCGGACCGTGCTGCCAAATAAGGGCCAAGATCTTGACCTTTTGTTCCACAGTGTTCTCCGACCTGTCCTTTTGCCCACTCAGGCAGACGCAAATTGTACACAGAGGTACTTGTGTGTAAAACTTGTACATAAAGCCTGGTATTTAGCATCTAACGACCCCACACATAACACCGACTTCAGCCTCTGTTTTTAAACTGATTTGTGAGTCAATGTGATTAAAATTTCCCAGAGTCTTAAGTAAGGGGATAATATTTTCATCCACATGAATGAACTTGCAAGGTCATCCTGACGGGGGTTTTAACAGCTTTTATCCTCTAATGTTGTTACGTCACCTCAAAGGCTTTCTAATGACTTACTCAGCACAGCTGCCATCCGACTCATAAGTCAGTTTATGCCAACTGAACAAACACCTATAGGCCATGGAGCAGTTATACAAGCAGGCTTCGTTGGTCATTATATCAACCGCTGTGTGCTAATGCATGAAAACAAGGCCGTCTTTCTATTTAACGAGATATTCAGTCATTTTTTCATGTCACCGACCAGAATAGCAGCTTAGATGGAATATGCTGCTGGTGATGCAGTATAATCCAAGGTTAGCCTCTTTCATTCTCCAGTCATATTATTAATGAATAACTTTATTACTGTAATGTAGCCGCACCCCCGATCCAAAGTCATGAGTGGCACCAAAGTGAATCACTCTTAAATTTGGTTATGTAATTTGGGATTAAAATTGTTTTAATTATGTTAATTCATCTTGATTCCTCGTCTCAAGTCAGAAATATTTCCGTTTTTGTTTGTTCAGGTAAATGTTAGAAGGAAGGGCTAAAGCATAATTCATTTGGAAGGAAATAGAATGAGTGGCATGTGTTTTTATTCAAATCTCCTGGGTCAGAACTTTGTAGAAACACCTTTTGGCTGCAGGTCTCTGACTGTGTGTCTTAATTGAAGGAATTTCGAAAACGATGTATTGTGTTGGTCTGTCACACAAAATCCCAATAAAATACATTCAATGTAAAAAGGTTGAATGGGGTGTGAATACTTTTGCAAAGCACCATATTAAATTGAAATCTAAACAGCCAAGCATCTAGCGAGTGTTAAGTTGTTGTTTTATTGTCTTTGAACGTCAACTGAAGCTCAGATTGTGCTTCAAACGCAGAGGTCAGATCTGAGGTGTGTTTTTATCTGAGTGAATGAAAACCTGGCAGATGTTTGGAGGCCTGGAACAGCGCGTTAATAACCGTTAATTAAAGTTTTTTACATCAACAAAGCTGATTTATGAAAATGTTAATGAAATAATACAGAAACTATCCAGACACACACACACACACCAGCTCCTTCTCAGTTTTATGAGTCATCCTCCCTGATCTGCACATGTGACGATGCAAGAATTCCCCGACAGCCAATCAGGGCTCCTAAAACAGTTGTTTCCATAGTGACAACTTAGTGACAGCAGCAGATGGAGCTGCTGCTGTGAAGGAGAGAAATGAGGCAAGAGAAGTGGAGGAGAGGACAAACACACAAATATGTCCAGTTTAACCTTTAACCCGTTCTTCTTCTCTGTTTGGATTAAACCGACTTAAGAGCTTCAAGTAGAACCACAGAACTTGGTGCTACAGCGGCTCATTTTTACAGAGTTACTGTAAAAATCCCAACATAAACAGAAGAGAAGTCCTTGTTTCTGGATTTAAGTGCACCTCACATGTTTGTGAGCTGGTTCAGCTGTGATATAATTATCAGATGTTCCTGTCAACAAGTTAAATCCCCGTCCCTCAACTGTCCTGCTGTCAGCTCCCCTTCTCCTGTCTCCGTTTCCAGCTGGAAAAATATGATCACATCCTCAGTCTGTCCTCGTCATGATCCTTCAGCTCTAAAGCTGCAGCGACAGCTTGCAAATGTTTGCTCCGAGTAGTACTATTTACCAAAATACTCAGGAACAGTCTGGTTCTGCTGCGACTGCAGGTGTTATGACAGCTCTACAAACCGAATAATTGTTCCTGATATTTAAAAATATTGTAGCTTGATGTAGTTAAACCAGATTACACATAAAAAGGTAAAGTATTTTGTCAAGCAGGCAAATAGTTTAGTGTGTTGTGGTGGAGCCGTTTAGAGGCTCTTGTAATATGATTTCCATGCTGGAGTACATTACCAAGTCATATAACAGATTCATGCTGTCACCACCTCCGCCTTAAACTCTTCTGACTCCGTATCAGCTGCCCTCTTCAGATCAATCCTTAGTTTAGTGCGCACTGTTTGTTACATGAGACCAATCTATATTTACATGTCTAACAGGACTAACTGAAACATGTTGGGCCTGTCTTACAAAGGTTTCCGTGCTTCGATGAAAAACGAATGTTAAATCACAAGGAAGGAAAGAAATGTTCAGATGGGTTTATCAATGTGAATGTTTTACTTGACCTAAATAAAAGAGAATTGTTTTATTGCACACCGTTTCTCCGCCGTTGTCATGAATCTCATTTTCCCGGCATCGATGTTGGACTCTGTGTCGTACAGTTGAAGCCTTTCCTTTGGTTTGATTGTGTGTTAAAGCCCCATCTCTCACTTTGTTGCGCTCAGATCACCGAGCTGTTGGATGACGAGAAGTGCGAAGCAGAATGTGAAGAGCTGCCGCAGGACGGGGAGGAAGGACCCGCTGCCTCCAACTCACCCACACACACACACACTGATGATGACCCCACAGCCAGGTAAGATGTCATCTCAGAGTTCAGGTAAATGTAATAAATGTACCAGACAAGAGTAAAAGTCCAAATAATGGCCTTCATGGAGGTTGTTTCAGTTCAGTCCGGGAATTACTGGTGCTGTTGCTTGCTTGGTTTGTCTTGTGGTTTTTTATGTAGATATCTTGTAGAGCTGTTATAAAAGCATCCCTAAATCTGTTTCTACACTTCTATTATTTAATTTTCTTGTTTACAGAGAAAATAAATGGCTCTATAGAGGAATAGCTGATGTCTTCCTTATATTATCCCAGGTAGTTATTAGTTTATGTAGGCATAACTGGCTCATAGTAGGCAGAAAATCAACCGAAGAAACTAATAACTGTGTTATACACGCTTATAACTGTTAGGTGACCATTCAAGCTGAGCACAGAGCTTTGGCTACTTCCTGCTATTTCTATGTCTTCGTCACCTCTGGCTCTGAGATAATTTTATTCATATATGTAGATTTATTTGTACTCTCCTAATTTATTTGTCTGCAGTGCATATTATATGCTTTTATCAACGCCACTTAATTTCTGCTATTTCAATATTTTGCTACAGCAGCTGGAAGCTCAGAGGAAGACGACATGTACATCAAGTGTAGATCTTTACAGCTATGTGTGTTCTAGTGTTTGTAACAGTGTAAGGCCCATTTCTTTTATCCAACATAAACTGCTCCTCATGGGCCCCCATAAGGAGCAGTGCTGTTTTTGGGTTAGGTTTAGGACTAAGGTGTGAATTGAGTTTATACAGAGTTGATGCCGGTGATGTAGTGAGATTGTACATAGTTAAAAGAGCAGTCAGGTGCCAGCCTATCAAAGATATAAAAACAAACCATAAAATGTTTAAATCAATTCTAATATAAACAGGCAGCCAGTACGTGTAAAGAAGCCTGTGGGGCAGTAATGCTGTTTCCCTTGTTAAAATCGGACCTGGAGCACCAGATGCAGACCAGACTAAAATGTGAGTCAGCAATGCCACCTTAAAGACTGTTACAGTGGTCCAGGTGGGAATGAAGGACCATTTGTTTTATTGTTTTTATGTTGGTTTTTTTTTTAATGATTTTTAAAAGGGACCATAAATAGACCAAAAAGGAAAGGGCTAAAAATGGACCCCTGAGGGACCCCACAAAGGGACTGTAGCTATAGGACATAAATGTCACTCTGGAAAAGATTGAAACTCTTACAGTCGTGACCCATTAATCTCAACAATCAGTTAATAAACGTTTTAAAGGGTCGAGAGGGACCCGGAGTCAGGAATCTTTAAGTTAGGTGACAAAAAGCAGGTTTGGGTTTGGACTCCCTGTACTTTTTTATTGGTTTATTGATCTAAACTTGTAAATCTTATCAAACGGAGCACTGACAACAATGGACAACTCCTAACCATGTATATTTGTTATCCCTGTGTTGAAAGGCCACTCTGTTTCCCAGCTCTCCCTGCACCAGTAAGGCTTTCTCTGGTTCCTCCTGCTGCCTTCCAAAGGAACAGCTCAGTAATCCAGCCCCCCCACAACCCTCTACAGGGTCAGCAGGTGTAGCTGATGGATGGAGGACTTTAGATTGTGCTTTTGTTCTGGGCTTCGCTCATTGCTTATGAAACCAGAGAAAATTCACGGTCATGAAACGATTTAAATGAAACAAACAGTTGAAATGGTTGGTTTCCTGTTGTCTGAAACACACCTGCTGCTGTTATCCTGCTGACCTTCTATTGCACCTTTCAGGTTGTGGGATTACAGATGTGTAAATAAAACAACGCATCAGGAAGTATGACAATTTAAAATGCTTTAAACAACAAACACACTCATCCTGTCTGGAGTTATATATACTTTACCTTCATCTCCACAAACAACATACAGTTTCCAGCTTCCAGAGTCATTTTTTATTATTTATCATTATTCATCACTTTTGTCATGGTAAAAAGAAAGTGCACCCTCTGATCAATTTGGAGCTTTTAATGGTTAAATGTGCTGATCCTTACCATGTTCTCACATTGTTCAAATTTAACATCAAGTGTACAAAATGATCTGTTTAATTAAACATTCAAATCATATAAAACTAGATGCTCATGTAAAAAATAAGTACACCCCACAAACCCTAACTTTGTATTAAATGGGTAAAACCCTTACATTTTAAAAAGGTGTACTTTTTAATCATTTTTTGACTTTATGTTGGAAGTTTTTCGTTTCATATTCCAAATGTAATATTTTAACACAAAATAACATTAAAACAAACTTGAGTTATTATTTAATTTTTGTACATGTTCATGTTTAATATTAAAGCTTTAGTTTAATTTGAGGTACTTATGATTAGTACCGGTTACCTGGAACCGGTACTGTTTTTAGGACCTACTTGCTTGTGGTTCCAACCGTTCTGAGTCTTGCTATTAACGATCCCGTCTCCGTTGAGATGGTACTCGGTTGTAATGGACATTGAATGAAACCGTTTTAAACTGACGTGAACCGACTAGATTAGGTACTAGTAGATAGGGGCACATGTCAGAGTACAAGTGAAGGATGATCTGAGAAAGACGAATGCTTCTTCTAGAGCTATTTTGCTCTGTGGATCTGATTTGGTGTCGGGGTACATCTGACCAGGACCAGAAAAAAAATCTTTACTGTAAAAAAAAAAACATCTTTTTACAAGTTTTAGCTTTTATCACCAAAAACTTTAGGTGAGGTGTAAAAACAGCAGAAAAACTGAAATACTTTCTGCTTTTTATGCCCAAAACAAACATGTTGTCACCAGCTTCTGTTGAATTAAGCAAACAGATGCCTGAGTTCCTGTCAGAAAACATTTAGATGTTCCGTCTGCCAGCAGGTTATCTAACCGCAACTCCAAGGATACTGGAACACGTTCACCAGTCAAAGAAATGAGCTGCAGATGGATGAAAATAGATGTGACCCTGCTGAGGTTCTCAGAACTGACACCACAGCGACGGCGTACTGAACTCAAAGCTAAAGCTGGTCCAACAACAACATTAGAGAGTCAGCTGTGATGCAGAGTCTGCAGCATGTACACTTAGGCTCCCCTTAAACATTTAGGCTTCAAATGAAGAAGTTAGTTTCTGACACAAAATGAGAACAGCGTCTCTCAAAAGAAAAGCTGTAAAGAAAAGTTTTTTTTTTATTAGCATTAAAAATGTTTGTTTTATTTGGTTTGTTTTTTATCTTAAATTATCTGTGAATTTAAACTTATTTTGAGCTTGCAGTTTGATGATCACTGACTGGGTGACCTTCAGCTTGAACTTCTAATGCAGATGAAGTTGTCTGCCAGTGACTTGTTGTTTCTCTATGGTTTGACCGACAGGACAGGCTGCGGTGCTCTGCTAATAGACCCTGACAGCTAATACACACATTACAGTCTGAAGGCCTGTGCTCCTTCAACATCTATATATAATCTGGTATTTGTCATGCCTTTAGGTGTGGAAAGTATTGTTGGTGAGCCCACAGAAATGTCCTGGGTGCCGGAGAAACAAAGGTCCCGATGAGGAGGAGAAACGGATGATTTAATAAAGTAAATGAGGCATTAGAGTGCAGAGAGGGCTGTGAGGAACATCAGGACCACTTGTCATCAATTTATTGATTTGCAGTCTGAGTGAAACTGCAATAGCAGAGATCATGCGAGGAAAGGTCAGCCTACACAATAGAATTTGAGCTCATTATAGAAAACATGTCTTCAGATTCATGCCTGAAGAAAAAGCTCTCTGCCTCCTCTTGTGGTTATCAGGTGTGACTGCTACTAATCGACCGATGTTCTCATACAAAGGGAGATAAACCATCATGTAGCTCGTAAAAGCTCCGGATCGGAGATTATCTGCACCTTATGTGTATGTGAGTGCCAATGGTATTTAAGGGCCCCTCTGAGATCTTGGCCCCCACATTCATGGCCCCAAATAAACAGGGACAACGCATGCTGACATCTGGGTCACAGTCAGGATGCATTTATTTTTTCCACCCGTACGTAGCTCCTCATTACTCCTGTGAATGCATAAACAGTCAGGTCCATTTATTGTATGTCTGACTTTATGGGATGGAGCTGAGAAAACGTAGCTTATAGGACTCATCCGTTATGAATAATGGTCTTATTTTGAAAATCCTGACAGATATCTGGCTTCCTGTGCTGCGACCATCTACAGATTGGTGCCATAAACCCTCTTTTTTTTACCACAGTACTGAACAAGTAATAACCACTAATATTGCTGGGAGATTTCTGATATTTTTGTTTGTTGAGAACATTCTGACGTAAATCCACCTACATTTTTGAATGAATTGTAGCTTTCAGAAAAGGGCTGCACAAATCAAATGTTAATGTTGTGACTGAGGCAGGCAGATATGTTGGAGGTCACAGATATCCCTGTGGATATGATCTGCCTCCATGGTCGCATACATGGTATATAGGTCAGCATGGCTGGTTAATGGTACCGTACTTTGTTTTCCTCTGGGGCTTAAAACCAGACTAAATAATGTTGTTGCAAACTGATATATTTGATAAATAATGAGATCTTGTTAGAATTATGAATATGAATATATTATATAATATTAATATTATATCAAATAATATTTGGGTCTGTTCAGGGTTGTCCTGTGAATACCGGCCCAGTAAGGCGATGGTATTAAGACAAAATAGAAAGGTGTGAGACGAGCTCTGACATTATTGAACAGCATAAACTCTGCACATATATGGAATAAATTCACACAATTTCTTAAAATACAAGAATTTATGAACAAAAATAAGTCAACTCAAAGTCAAACATATTTCAATCAACAAACTCTTTACTTTGCTAAAACAATCCAACTAAACTACCAAGCAGAATTAAAGAATAATGAAGACTAATGGACTATGTACAATATAAACAAGTTGATTAAAGATGATTGAAAACCATGACCAAAAGAGTGATGCAACATTACCATGCAATGTTTATGTTTGAGAACCAAGGATTATCTTGAATAATCTGGAAATGTAGTTAAGTTAGTTTTGGAACCAACTTAGAAAATAATCAGCAACATTTAGACAATCATTCATAATGCAAGATCAGATAAAATATTATTTTAATAAAATAATGTTTTAAAGAATGATCTGCTGAATAAAACCAACCTTCTGGATGACTAATTCTCAACAGTGTTTAATTAGCTGCCTTTATTTATTAAAATAATATTTAAAGAAATATTATTAAGGAAATATTTTGGAAAAGAGCCAAATTCTTCTGGAGAAATGGGGCTTAATGATGTTTACTTAGTTATCAAATTTAGTTAAATAATGTTTAGGGACTATTATTTGCTAGCTTGAAAACCAACAACCTTTCTGTTAAATATTCTTTAGTAGCAAACACGTGTTCTTACCGGTTAGCAGTTGAGCTAACAAAAGAAGCTAATAGCTTAGCACCAGAATCAACACATACCTTTAAAAATACCAACAATAAAAGGGTTAAAATGCATGAGCGCGGACGGTGCATTATGGCCGATCTTCTGTGTTTAAAATCACCCTTTAAATAAAGTTTGTCTTAACTTTTAAAAACATACAAATAACACAAACAGATGTGCTGCAGATAGCCTGCTAGCACTAAGATAGCAGAGTTTCACACAAACAAAATTTCATAAAATGAAAAACGTTAAGATCATTTCATCCTAACTGTTAATCTGCCCAAACCTAACCTCATGAACTGTGGTAAGGAATGTTGTCCAAAAGGCGATGAAGTTTGAAGAAGGTATCCACAGTGAACAAAGGGTTAGCTCTGGAGCAGTAGTTCTGTCCGTCAACCAGCTGTTCATTACCGTAAACACGGTGGTGCGGACCGTTGTCCTTCCTTCAGACTCGGCTTGTAGAAACAGCTTCTCTACTGGGGATTTCTCTGCAACACAGTTTCGGCAGGCCTCGGTGAGAAAGTAAGCAATGCTTATATCTTAATTTCCCCTCTTTATGAATGAAATCACCGGGTACACAAACAATGTTTCACTCATACTTAACTTGTGCATACGATCGCGTGATCTTATGACACTCTTGGATCCAGTTTGAAGAGTTTATGTCTTTTTGCCAGCAAAAGACATCAGCGCGCTGGGCCTCTCCTGACCGGTCCCTCTCGAAGGCCGTGTGGAAAGAGGGCGGATGTAGCAACAGCTGTGCTTTTATTTGGGTAGTGGCGTCACAGGAAGTCCGCAGTTATCCCGTTTCCTGGCTGTGCTGGAAGAAGGTTAATGCACTTTATTTTGAAAATTTCCAGAAGAGTTTGTACCGGAGTTTAATGTTGAAATCTATGGCTGTGGGTCCCAACAATCTTTTTTTATTTTTTCCCCCAAAAATGCTGTTTTTATGAAAAGTTATAAAAAATCTTATACTTAAGGTTGGTTTGAAGCCTAAAAAGCCCAGTTTAATACTAAATATTATCTGTAACTTCACAGAGTAATTTTTCTACTCTTGTAAAGATGACAGGTTAATTAGTCCAAACATCCAAAGAGAGGTTCTTCATTTAATGCCCTCTCCCTCCCTCCCCAGAGGGCAGCGGGCACAAGGTGTTACACGATACACTATCTGACCCAGATAGCAGCGCTCCCCGACAGGAACCATCAGTTCTGATTCAGATTTTCTTTCTAAGCTTTTATAAAGAACCAAGATTCTTAAATCACTTCAGAAAACACGAGTTTCAGGAGGAAGTCTGAATGCTGGTGAATCTCAGTAATGTTTCGTTGGAAAATCAACGAGGTTTAGAGTCATTTATGTTTTACTGGAAACTAAGTAAAATTTAATATTAAACTCTTCTGAGAATATCAGCATATGAAGCATACTTTAAACTTCATTCAACTTTTCTTAGTAAACTATATTTATTGGTTTATGCTGCATTATTAAACTGTACCTTAATTAACTCAAATTCAATTAGGGTCAAGTTTACAAGTACTTAAAATAGTAATTTATTCCTAAATATTTGTATTTTTACTTATTTTATTCAGCAGTTTACTGCTAATAACAATGACTTAGACCCTAACACATTGTGTGTAACTAGTATAAAAAGGACTTAATTTTTTTTATTGTTAGGTTTTTTTGTACATTAAAGCTGCAGTAGGTAACTGTGAAACATACCGTTGTTCAAGCTAAAGATTGCCTGTGTGCTCTAGCTGCGCTAATGGTGCAGAAACAACCGAACGTTACAGGAAAACTGGCAATTGATGGAGTGGCACCTGCTCAGAAAACAAAGATGGGGAATGGGAGAAGACTGATGGTGAAAAGCAAGCTGTGGGTTCATGGCAGGCTTCACTGTAGAGGGTGGAGAAGGGTTTCACAGAACTCCCTACTGCAGCTTTAATGTATTTCTAGTTTTCTTACATGCAGTAAATATCAAATTAGGCTGTTTAAAAAGTTATTTTGATATTTAGAGCAAAGTTTGTTGTTTAGATGAATCAGGTAATTAAAAAATGACTCATCAATGACTGCAACCAAACCTAACTGCTCTAAAAATAAAGCTGGCTGACCATCAGATTTACTCAAAAAAGTGTTTATTACTTATTTCTGTTTATATATTTATCATCTTCCTTCCTCTCTTTGTCTCAGTAATCTCCTCCTGTTGTTGCTGCTGGTGTCTCTGGATGGTCTGTAATTTACTAAATCTCTTCATGCATTTGATAAGCAGTTACCCTTAAAGGTGTGTTTGGTTCTGTCAGATTGTGTGTTCTTTGGGTTAAAGAGGCATTACACAGCCCAAAGGGCCGCTGCAATAACTGCTGAGTTTATATTCATCACTGATGGGATGACCTCCCCCCCTTTTCTGCCTCCAGACTAGCCCACACTGCTCCTTCCCTCCTTACCATTGGCTCCTGACTCCAGCCTCTTCCATCCCATTGGTCCTCCTGAGGTTGTTGCATGGTTACATCAGAAGCTCATATATTTGAGCAGCTCTCTGGCTGTTTACTGCAGCTCTTTTACAGAGTGCAGAGTGAGACGACCTCACTTGCTCTCCCACACACACACACACACACACACACACACCAAGACGGCATACACACGGGTTGGAACGTCGCCACATTATGCACCCAGGTGGTGTTCTTGAGCTTCCGCTCGATCTGCTGGTTCTGATGCTGACACCTCAAAGTGCTCAGCTGGGATAACTTTTGAGCCGACAACCCAGCCAGACAGCGAAGGAGAAGAAGCTCAGAGTTCAGACAAAACGAGCTACAGAGCTAGATGCTGCTCCTGCTGGAGGTGGGGCAAGTGACTGACATCCAGAGAGAGAGAGAGAAGTACTGTCGAGTTCGGCTAAAACTGAGGCTCCCATCTCTGCTGAATTGGAAAAGGAATAAAATCGGACATTTTTATGGACTTCAATCACCTTTGGCATAACTGGTCTGTATTCCCAGGGCAGAAGATCTGAAAAAGGACAAAGAAAGTTCCAGAAACAGCCAACAGACATACAAGCCAAGACTTGACATTGACACACCTACAGGGTGGACCCGGTGCTGGCATAAAAAGGGCAGATCAGATTGAGAGAAAACACAGCTGGAAACATGAGAATGGCCTGTGACATTCTGCTGCAGAGGTAAACATGGAGCTTATGTAACTCCTGAAGTCTGACTGGAGGAAAATATGTGGTTGGATGATATCAAATGTTGGTTTGTTTCACAGAAGGAAAGCTGAATGTTGGATTAATCTGCACAGGAATAATAATGAATTGGTGGAAACTGGAATTTAAACAGAACCAATGGAATGGGCCAGTTTGTGATTGTTACTCAGTGATGACTCAAATAACAGGAGAGCACCGTGGGTTTACTTAACAGCTAAATCCATGTAATGCAATCCTAATAATAGAAGGAAAGCAGGTGGCTGTCTGAGAATATCCTTATTATATCATTTCTGTTGCACTGGTCAAATTCACCATTTTAATGCATTAGAGACAAACCATCCGTAAATAAAGCTCTAATCAGCTTTTGGAATTTTAATTATTTTACTGAGCACCAAAAAGTCCAAAAAGCTTTTCAGAATCTCCTGAAGTGAAAACCAGGAACATTGTAAGAAGAGAAATTTAAGCCGGGATTGTCTGACATATCTGGGGTGGATCATTGTTTCCATGCGGCCAGATGGCTGTGGGATGTCAAGGAGACATTTTTACCTTCTCCTTGTTTGTTTGGTGGCATCAAGCAGACAAGCTTCCTAAATCCGAACATTTCAGCTCATATCTGATTGAGTTGTGGGTCGTTTTTAATGCAGACTTGTTGTCGGCTTTTCTGACCGTTTCCTGGCACAATGTTGAGCTGTTTATTGAAATAAAAGGACATGCTGATGACGATTGTGAATGCAAGTCCCCCCCCCCCCATCGCCCCATTCATTACAAATGATTTAATGACTGGGGCGACTACTGATGTCTGAATGTGGTTGATAGGTGGTTGGGATGATCAAATGGGCTAACCAAGCCGGACTTTCAACAGCTTTTAGGCTAAATCTGCTACAGAACCTATGGGCTAAAAATGTTCATGATATTTTTGGGGCTAAATACAGACCAGGACCGGCCAACCTCAAATAGACATGAAAATATGTCGACATATGCCTGTCTTTTTGGATCAGAGAGAGCAGACATATTATATTTGAAGTGGGTACCAGGTCAGAGCACTGAGCTGCTTCCTCTATGCATTCTGCTGTGTTTGGGGAAGTGCGTAGATCTGCTGCAGTCTGCGCTCCCGTCCAGCCAAAGCTGAGCAGTGAGATGTTGTGCTGACAACAGCACTTCTGCAGAATCCCAAATTAAACTTCCTGCTACCGAAGCCTCACAGACTCTCATTCACGCTGTTCTTTTTGTCACGACATCATAACAATCACTGAGGAAGGGTTTTCCTTCTTACACGCTGCGCTATGTCGCTAATAATTACTAAATGTTATGAAACGTTTTATTTTTTTTATTGCATGATTAAATATTAGCTTCTACAACAGATGGCTAGTTATTAAAATATTGCATTGAGTCAAATTTTGTTGCAGCACTGCTTTTCTGCAGGTTTAAAGTGATTCACTATATCCGGCACCAAACTAAATATGGGATATAATAAATATAAATAATTTTACATTATTTTGTCATTTTAGTGTAGCTTTCTTGACTAAAACAGCATGCTGGAGATGCACTGATCGGACCCATTTCTGGGTCTCTGGGGTCTGGCCAGCTGATTTAGATGTTTTTTCTAAATGCTTTAATAAATGACAGGTTCTTTTTAGAGGTAGTCCTTCTGAATCCTGTTGGTTGATGTGTTTAGAGACCAGAAATGTTGGGGGTTCTTTGTTCTGATTCATTTATTGAGCTGGGGGCTGATCCTACAAATCACAGATCAGAACCGATTGTTGCATTGGAACAACATGCACATCAGTAACTGAAGCTAACCTTCTAGAGATGAATGAATGATTTGATCAGTTGGAGCTCTTTTAGCTTCCAACTTGTCCTCTAGGCAGATGCTATAAACATGCGTCCGCTGAAGAAGCTGGAATGCCAGCCGTCCTCTCGCTAAGACTGAGAGATGTTTGTGTCCTCTAACCTGAAGCTGAGGAGATGTCTTCATGTTGAGGAGCAGACTGCACAGGTCTGTTTATTCAGCCACATGCTGTAAAAAGCCAGAGATAAATCCAAACAACTGAGTCATTTTGGGACTCTAACAAGCAGCGTAGCTTCCTGCATTGGTTCCTTTTAAAAGCGTTTGCAGGGTTCCTGCCTGTGAACAGCTTGTAAAGGTGTGATTCTTTTAGACGTCATCAGGATCTTATCTCCGTTTCTGCTCTTTGCTGCAGGAGCTCATCTAATCTGACTAGTTCCTCTGAAGGGCAGCTTACTGGTAGCTTACCACTGATTTGTTGGCACAGATGCACAGTTAGTTGTTTTAGGTCAGGAACCTCTGGTCGTTGAGCTTGTTGAGTGATGCATCTCTTCATCAATGAAGAGAAGCTGTTTTTCTTCTTTCACCGTAATCTTCAAAGCCATTTCTAAGTGGGTTTGTTTGTCTTTCAGCGTCCTGCATCGTGAAAATCCCTCTCATGTCGCTGTGAAGTCTGTGTTGAAGTCTGTGAAGTCTGTGTTGCATAAATTCCACAACGCAGTGACTGATGTGACGTTTGCTGCTCAGGGAGGTGGAAAAACGCAGGAACAGCCACTTCCCCAACAGCACGTTTTATTCAGGTTCTCAGGGGCACGATGCTGTAAGATTAGATCCTATCTGAGCTACTAAGGGCCCCTGGCAATTATGTAACATCCTGAAGGGCCCTTTCAAAGATCTATTGTTAGAGATGCAGCCCCTCAGGGTAGGTCACTGCTTCAGAGCCTTCTGTCAGATGTTATCGGCACATGGAAGGGACAGCTGGTGCTGCAGGGAGCCCACGGGCCACGTTTGTATTTAAAGGACCGTTCAGCATGTTGACCCGAAGGAACAGAAACGAGACGGCAGATTTCCATGACACTCAGTCCTAGTCATTAAAGCACTGGAGGATAAACAAAATATTTCCGTCACACAAAGTGAATGAGAGATGGTTGTTAGCTCGAATGACCAAAGTCTGCAGGAAGAGAGGCAGATCACAGAAAATAAAGAGCAGAAGAAGAAGAACAGAGGGCTGAGATGGTTTGAAGGAATTATTTGTGGACAGAGAAGAAGAGTTTATGAAAGAAGCAATAAAAATGTTTCAATAAAAATGATGAAAGTTTAGATGAAAGGCAGAAAACAAAACGAATGAGATGGAAGGTCATTATTGTTACTCACCCACCATTTAATAATTCACACCTTATTGATCACTTCTTGCTGCATTCAAAGTGTGTGTGTGTGTCTTATACCCTTACACACACACACACACACACACACACTAAGGTTGCATAAGGTCAGCTGTTCTGGAGCTCTGTCTGACCGCCTCACACACAGCATGAAGGGTTGCCATGCAGCTGACATGAAATACAAATGGCTTTTGTTGTGTGTCTGGGGGGTATTATAGCACACACACACACCCTTGCTTTTGAAGGACCAGCTGCCGCTTGACACACACCCTTCCATCAAATCAGTGGATCCAGCAGAACTCTGTAGCCTAAATAACAATCTGCTCACCCAGAGCAGCACCACTGTCTCAGACCATGTGGGTCTGTCTGTGTTACCTTCATTCAGTCCAGGATCAGTCTGACTTGAATTTGTTTTTTGACCTGGTTCTCATTATTTCCCAGATTTATTCATGATGGTTGCTCCTCTTCCCTGTTTTGACTCTTTCTATCCAAGGTTAAGGGAGGCGAGGCGTACGTCATGTTCTAACCACTTTGTCCCTTTCCCCTCTGCAGCTCCCACCTCTCCCCCATGTCCATCCTGCCTGCTGACTCTGCTGAGTAAGGCTACTCTTTATGCACACACACTCTCTCACATTTCTCCTCAGATTCACAGATTATTGCATGCAACGTCCAGATGCCACACCAAGTTACTCAGACTTAAAGAACGTACATACAAACAGTTGATAACTGACTGATCGTTATGTGTGATAGGGAGAAATGTTATATCAGGTTATAATATTGCATAAATGTGTCTCAGTGAAATGAATCAATGAAAGGCAGTAAAGGACCATCGCTTTAAGAGACAAAATCGCAGAAATGAAGGCAGACTTCCAGGAAGCAGTGAGACGGGCAGATTTCCATGAGAAATCCAAGTGTGAAAAGAAGAGATAAGCAGAAAGGACGGGAACTAGCCTCATGTTTTGATTGTAAAGCTAAACTGAAGCTTTCTGCGTAGCTTGTTCCTTTTAAAACCTCAGGGAGGTGAAATCACATGACTGTCAGGCTGATTCTTCACTTCAAGGGACTGAAACAAAATGGAAGTAATTTTCTGTGGTGTAGCTTGTTGATGGGAGGTTACTAAACTGTTCCAGCATCTGGAACAAAACACAAGCATGAGAGAAATGAAATGCATGTTAATGATAATTACACTGGTAGAAAACCTTGAATAGTTTGTAAAGATGTAGAGTTAACTTCATAGTTATTAGAAAGCTGCTGCAGGTTAAGGTTGGCCCGTAGTTCAGCACCATTATCACAACTAATGATGTGCTTTTCAAGATGCTCTATTATACAAAAACCCTTAAAAACAAACATGTCAGGCTGGATTTTCTCTAATCCACACAAGGTCAAAACGTTACACATAAGCTCAAATATATTCATACGGCCCCAGTAATATACAACCTTTCTGTTGCCGTCAACAAGCTTCTGGCATCATTCTGGTTGGATATTTGACCCCTCTTCTTATCAAACGCACACACAGCCCCACAGCATGATGCCAAACCCACCGTACTTGACAGCTGGTAGAACATTTTTAACTTTGCAACCCCCACATTGACTCCTGTGAAATTCCTTCTTGGTCAGCGCCTTTTCATCCACATGGAATGGGTAAAGTTCGCTAACTTGAACAGAAATGTCCCCAGCTGTTATCCTGTTTAAATTTAGCAGACAAACCTTAAAGGTTTGTCCAGTTCCAGTAAAGCAACCAATTAATCTGCCAAGAGCAGAGGTCAGATATCCACCCGTAAAAAGGGCTTCCCCGGCGATCTAGTGGTTAGGATTCGGGGCTCTCAGAGAGATGCCAGAAGCTTGTTCACTGCTACAAAACTTTTGTTTCTCTGCGACCTGCTTCGGGTTTTTATCCAAATGTTACTGAGCCTTTACGTATAGTTTTGAACCTTTTTGTATCAGTTAATATAAACTTGCGCGCCCAGTTCTTGTTTCATAAATTCATTGAAGCTGTTGGTTGTCTCATCATACCGCCTTAAAAAAAGCCTCACATTAATCAGACATTCATGCTGATGAAGGGTGTGTAAACTTCTGACCAGCACTGGATAGTCAGCTGAAGTAACCGGCATGTTCTTCCTTCACTGAGCGTTTAGTGGCGTAAATTTGCCCCTGAGAAGAAAAAAATCTAAATAAAATAAAGATATTTGCTGTAAATGAATCTTTTCTCTCAACTCTTCAACCTCCACACGCTGAGGTAGGGACAGTTCACAGACTCTAAAGACAATAGTGGAAGAATGCATCATCATCATGAGTGCTAACAGCCTCTCTGTCCTCTTCGGGTCTTAGTTTGACTAGAACTGTTTATCTTTCCTGAACTGGACCTGGGTATGACTTCATATGGATGTACCGAACATTTCAGAGTGGAAATGAAACATTTAGGTGCAGAGTTATTGTAAACTGAATTTGATTTAGGAAATCTTGTCTCACTTTGTTTGATTATTGATGCACGATGAAGATGGTCAGTGAGGATGTTTTCTCTCCAGTCTGTAGCTGATGGTTCAACGTTGTGCTTCTGTGGCTGAAGCTGATTCAGCAAAACTGAGATGAAATCATGTTGCATGATTCAGCAGTTCATCCCAATGCAGAAAATGACAAAAACAGAATGGTTGATTCAGTTTTGTAATTCAGCACCAAATTACAACAGAACCCAGTGCAATGCAAGTATTGAGTCCCATTCAGACCCAAATACAGAGTCCAGCTCCATGTATTCAGCTGCTATACAGCTGAGAGTTACATTACTGTACTGTAACTGTTTCTGGTTCATCACTGTCATTTCTGCAGCATTAATTAGCATTGAGAAAACAAACCAGTCAATCCTGGACTTTCACTGTGTTGCATGACTGGAGTTTTTCCTTTTTGTAATGGAAACATTCCCAGAATTGACCCCATTCAGTTTTTATCTGGGGCACCTTAAGGAAGAACACCTGACGTTGAAAGTTAGGAGATATCAAATGAAACGTCAGTTCAGCTTCAAATTATGAAATACAACTTAACATACATGCAGCTCTATCTCTTATTGTCTAAGAAAATCACAACTAAATTCTTGGATTCTTAGTAAAATGTGATTTTGTTTGTGTGTTTTTAGGATAATTCAGAGAACCATCAGGGCTGCAGTGGAGCAGCACTTCTTTGAGCTGAAAACCTCCATCAGCCAGGATCTCAGTGTCTATGACAGCCAGGGGTAAGAACAAACCACTGAGTCACAAGTTTACATACATTCTGCATGAATAATTTGTAGAGACTAAGGCCTGCTATCTTATGAGGAACCTCATGAGGAACCATGTTTGACAGCAGCTGGTAGTTTCTCTTTGCAGCATAAAAAGATATTTGACAGCAATCACTGAATTCAACAAGACTTGAAACAAGTTGGTACAACTAGTACAAGTTAGATGGATGTGTCGTCTCTTTATCAACATCTGGAAGAAAACCCAAACCTCCTCCCTCAAGGAGGAGCCTCCAAGCTTTAAACCTGAAAACTGCCAGAGCACCAGCGTCCACAGTGAAGCAGGTTTTACATCACCGTAGAAAAAGGAACCTGATCCAAAATCTACACAACAAAGCTGCCCACATGGTGTCTTCTGGAGAAAGATTTTAGCATCCAACGAGACAAAAGTCAGACAACAATAGACCGCCTTTGAACACCGTATCAACTGTCCAGCATGGTGCTGTTGGGAACACTAACATTGTATGGACTACCCTTACGAGCCAGGATCTCTGAGAACAGACGACACATATCCAGTCAGAATGAAACCAGAACCTTGTTCTGGTCGAGTTGCAACGTGTGTCTAAAACTTAGTAGAGAACCTGTTTGTATTGGAGAAAAGCTGATCACTGAGTGTTTTATAAGATCACTGAACATCCACCCTGAACAGAGAAGGATTCAGTCACTTAAAATCATTTTCACATTCATGCTGGTATGACTGAAGTTCTGACTGGAACTGGAACTGGAACTGGATTACAGAACCTAGACTCTTTCAGACGCTGATGGTGCAGAGATTCTTCCCTGGAAAGTGGCATTGAGTAACTTTGAATCAACTCATTTTATAAAGCGAGCGTGGTGAAAAGAAAACAAAGACAAGTAAATGGTAACAGAACCGGATCCAGTGAGTGTTCAGGGTTGCAGTTCTTTATTTGACCATCTGTTAAACAAAGAGACACAAATAAAGTTTTATCGTTCCTCATGTGTCGCTGTCTTTAGTGATGTCATGTCTTACTTTTGTGTCCAGCATCAGTAAATATTTTATTGTTTTCATCCACAGGATAACTCCATCTGAGCCTGAAGAGCAGGGTTGCCATGACAACGAGGAGCAACAAACTGAGCCCAAGGATGCTCCCTGCGACACAGAAAGGGAGACCCCGCTCGATCAGAAAGAGCAGCACATACAACAAAGTCAGAACAACCCAGAGGTCAGTGAGAGATGCACACAATCATACGTTTGAGCCTTGATCCGGGTTCTACATCAAACCTAAACCCAGAGAAACAAAACAGGAGGTCTCATCTGGACTCAAACTGACACACCACAAAGGTTCCCCATGCAAAACAGAGTACCCCTCATGGTCCACAGAGAAAGTCCAGTTGCTTCATGAACCTGTAGCATATTTCCCACAACTGAACGTCTTCCAGCCTCAGTGTCGCTTTGTTGCAAGGCTGGAGGTTTGATACAATCAGCACAGCTTGTCTTTGTTCTGCACAGTTTGCTACAGAAGCTGGAGTTCAACCAGAAAACAGTTGTTCTCTCTCTCACACACACACACACACACACACACACACAATGAAAGCTCTTTCTGGAGTTTAACCAAAGCTTTGCAAGCTTTCTTACTGCACTTCCAGACTACACACGTGTGAGAAGTTGTTCACCTCAAGTCCTCCACAGTTCAGAAGTTGTAGATATGTTTGGATCCTACCTTGGAAACAATGTCTCAGCTGAGCTGCTCGTATGTCCTGTCCTCCTCCTCAGTTTTAAGGCTCAACGTTTATTTGAGAAGAAATGACAGTTTTTACTGCTGGTCCCGTCCCTTTTAAAGTGCCTTGTAAATTGAATCAATCATCCATATTTCAAGTCAGGTTCATACATTTCAATGAATCCTAACTATCAATCAGAGCAGTCAGATTCAGTTTATTACTCAAACAGGTTAAAAGGTTTTCTATCTAAGGAAACCCAGCAGATTGCATCGGGTCAGTCGGGTCGTTTCCCAAGTCTGGATAAATTCGTCTCCAGTCCTACTTTCATATTCAGCTATAAAAGAGAGACAAAGGAAATTCTGAAAATCAGGATTTATGTCTTTGTCTTTTCTTCTTGAAGGTGTGAACATTTCTGGGAATTTCATCGAGTTTCTCTTATTTAAAATAAACATTGTATGATCCAGATGGAGACGTCCTGAAGAGAATAAACACAATAAAATAACTATTAAATAAATATTTTACGAATAAAGATGATAGAACAACTTTTTAATGCCAACATTTAGCAACCCCAACTAATAAATCTGTTGGTTCTTAAAGAAAGGGCCTGGATTTCTCCGTTGATTCATGGTCCAGTTCTTTAAGACCACTTAACTAAGGTCCCTGTCAACAATGTGATCCAGAACATTGTTCTCATGGTTCCTTGGAACCTTCCTCTGGGGGGTCCAGAACCGAGCTGTTTATGTAACTGATGCTGAGGGGGGGGGGGGTTGAAACAAATAGAACCTGGAGGTGAAATACAGCCACTATAGCTGCCTAATCTGGTCAATTCCAGGGTTACAGGAATATTTACTGTTTAGGAAACTCTTCATTACTGTTGCTTCAGAGACCATCCACAGCAACAACATGGTCCGGAATGAGATCTAAAACATATGAAACCGGACCAGTACAGGATGAGCCTCAGAGGTTGCAGATTAAAAAGCCAAGAAAAGTCTCTCCAGTCTTTGTGAAAATCCGTTGCTGTAATTCAGCTTCCTGTTCAGCTGTCAAGTGTGTGACAGAGAATATAAAGCTGTGATTTTCAGCAGTAAAAGTCGAACAGATGATTCTGTCACAGCAGATACACTTTATAACGTATTTAAAGTCACTCCAAGCTCTGTGGAACGGTGAGCAACTGAAGAATAAACTTGGAGCTGAATCCGATGTTCAGGCTACTTCTTTTGGAAGCACAGCAGAGGATCGGAGAGAAAGATCTGGTCAGGATTACATCCCGAGACCTGGATGATGTGCCCTTGAGGAGCGTAAACCTCGCACACATAACTGCCTTGTTTGTTTCAGTCTGTTAATAATTCATAACCCTGATGGCTGTGACTGTTTTCATTTGGATCTGAACAAAAATGCTCCAAAATCTGCTGACAACACAGGTTTAAATCAGTAAAACAGAATAAGTCTGACTGATTTTATTTATGTATTTAAATTACTGCTGTTGTATAATATAATGTTAACAGAAAGTATGAACTGTAGAGGAATTTAAACTGGGAGATGCCTGGATCAAAGGTCTGGTTCTGGTTCCTAGAAAGGTTCCTGCAGCAGGAAACACTCCCACCTCCTGTGGTGTGAGAACTTTTCTGCTTATGAAAACCTGAGATTAGCCCCAACATTGATATTTATAATGGTTCATAATAAAACTGCATCATTCCTGGTTTACCAGATTTTAAAAACCCATGTAGGATGAATTATAAAGTCCCTTTCTTTGGACTGGAGTCTTCACTGGAAAATGCAGACATTTCCCAGTAATCAGTGGAGCAGCTCATTTCGGTTTCTGTTCATGCTGAAGTTCTGCTGTTCAGAAAAAGCACCTTAGATGTGACCCATGTTGGTCAGAAGGAAGTGAAACGCCACGCTTTGGACTCACTGGGATTTACCTGTCTATGGTGGAGTCCCTGTAGAGTTCAGTTTCTGTTCTGAGTTGTTGTCTCTTCAGTTTTTTAAACGCTAACAAACTGAAAGTCTATTAAACAGTTTCTTGGACATTTGTCTTTTTCCCAGAATTCACTGGAATCTGCTGCCACCCTGGAGGAGAGCTCAGGAATGGACCTGGATACAGAAGCTGTCATAGATGCTGAGAAGAACTTTAACACTGCCAGGTAAGCTGCTGGATCCATAAACCATCAGCTGCTACAGTTGTTCTTCGCTGTTAGCCGTTTATAGCTGTTTATACTTGATACTGCTGTCTTCAACGCATCATCAGAAACGCATTTTACCTCCTGCATGACTACTTTTATATTTTAAACTGATTTTATGGAGCCATATTTTCATCAAGTTATTTCATATATGAGGTGTTTTATTCATGTAACTGTAGAGTGACTCTTCCTCAGCTGCTCCTCAGTCATAGTCTGTAAAATACTGTTTAACTTGGCTTGTAATGGTTTGACTGGTCATCACATGGAGGAACAAACTACTCAGCAGGGAATAAGTAACAATATTAAAGCAAAGGTTCTTTATCTCTATCAGGCAGGACAATCAGCCCCGGGACGCCATGGAGCAGACCGTCACCATAAACTGTGTAAGTAGTGGGAAGATGCTCACAGAACAGGTTTACACTGGAGGAGTCATTTTTTAATGATGTAAAACATCTTTAATTGTCTTGAAATGATTCTGTTCGAAGGGTTCATGTCCTCCCCGTCTCTCCTCTCAGGACTCTGATTCATTTCGCTGCGATCAGAACGCCAACACCAGCGAGACCAACAGGAACCATCTGTCACCGTGCCAAACAAACTCTGGCCTCAGCCCGCACCTCCAGCTCTTCCCTGACAACCAGTGGGAGGGTATGTGTCCTCCTGTCTCTGGATCCCAGCAGGTTGTGGACAGCATGAATATCCCGTCCATAGGAGGATTCTTAGTTTAAAAGAGATTTTAATCCAAGTATTTTTTCCTGGATCCATAAAATTCAGAAATTCATTAAATTCTGAATTAGTTTTTAAATGAACTTTCAGTTTTAGCTTCTCCAAACTGACCTGTTCCTCTCCTCTTCACGTCTTCATGTGCCGTTAAACATTAACGTTAAGCAAAGTGATGTTTTTCTAAGCTCCTAAACCTTTTTACAAAGTCTTTATTTAAATGATCGGTGTGAGCAGAAACATCATGCTGCTTCTGACACAAGAACATCAGGAAAGTTTATAGAAAAACTAAAAAGCAGAGGGCCAAGTGTAGAACTTTGATGTACAACAAGATGCCATCAAAATGTTTAATCTGTGTGGATCCACTGCTTTCTGTAACTCAGTATGAATTTACTGCATTAGCTGAAAATGAAGCAATTTTGCCTTAAAGTCAGGATTTAAACTCATTCTTTGGTAGAAAACTGTGCTGATGCCTGCTGTCCTACTTTAAAACGTCTTCAGTCTAGGGTGGTTCACAGGAAGCAGAAACTATGTTGGGATTTATCAAGAGAAAGCTAAAATGATTCTGTTTGTTTTGAGGCGTTTGGGTTTTTCTTCATCATCATGTGAAAGGGCCCTGGGACCACGTCAACTCTTATCAGCATCTCCTGGCCTGAAGGGGGCAGTAGTGCTCCTGAATTTACTCCCAACCTTTTTTAAGTCTCCTTTGTTAGGAAATTTAACCTTTAGCACCACTGTATATTGAATGAATGTTGCTGTGTGAAAATATGAATGATTGATCTCACCACTCCTTCTCTATTCCATCTCTCTGCCTGTCCCTCCTCCCTTTTCTTCTTCTCCTCTTCCTCTGTCCATCCAAACAGCATCACCCCTTTCCCATCTCCACCTCCCTCCCATCGACTTCTCATGTATGCATCTGCAAAAAGAAGGCCAAGGTAAGTAACTTCATGTCCATGGGTTTACCCATCCTTCTTGTCCCCCATGCTCGTTGGTTGCCATGGCAGCTACATGCTGTAGTAGACACCATGCCGGAAACTGCTTTACAGTATCTGTGTGAGGATCTTCAGGGAACCCTGCATGTTAAAGACCTTCCTGCAGATTTCCATTGTGGGGGAAAGTCTGAGCTTGTCTGTGTCACTGATCAGATGGACCAAAGTACCTTTCCTCTGATAACAGCAAGGTCCCACGCTGCCTGTAGCTTCTCCTCTGTCTCCTTACTGATGTTTTAACACTCTCCTTCTTTCCTCTTCTGCTCAGCTTGTTAGCATAGCACTGATGGTCACTGGTAGGTGGGTCTGAGGTGTGGACCACTGCACCAGATTCACAAGCATTGGTTGTTATAGGAGTAAATCTGATTTGTATTGCATATAAATGGACTCTGATGTCGTCCTTGGATCTCTTTCAGACCCTGTTCCAGCTTTTAAGTCCTGGCAGGACGACACAGAGAGCGGAGAGGCCCAGCTCTCCCCGCTCGCTGGTCGCATGGTTCCTCTGCCACCGCTACCCCTGGAGGACGACGGTGAAGAAGAGATGGAAGGGCGACATGACGACTCTCCTTCTTCTTCACGCTCCCACCCTCATATCCTGACTCGACGGTTTCTGGATTTTGGAGCGCACAGCACCCAACGCTTTCTCCAGCAGGACCTAGAGGCCACCTCACCCTCCAAAGCGCAGCGGTACGAAGAGAATCAGAGGTCCTGGATTAACTTGTTTTCACCTCTTGAGTGCTTCAGGTTTATAATACCTTTTCCAGTCAAACACACCACCATTGATTGAAAGTTGTCTCCTCAGACCAAGGCGGGCTTCATTTGGCTCCAGAGAGGCGATGAGAGGAGATTCTGTGACCCATCAGCTTACCAAAAAGCTTCAACATCTGAAGAAGAAAATCAAACAGTTCGAGGAGCAGATTGAGAAGGAGAGGAACTACAAGGTAAAAGAATCAGCAGATCTTTTCATATTTTCAGTTTTCTATCACTATTTGTAGTTTCAAATCCTTTTAGTCTGGTTGCAAAACAATCTCCTTCTTCATCTGAAGAACCTGAAAGTGCACCATGCATCTGTATTCAGCACCTTCTTTAATCTGACGCCCCTCAATAAAATCCAAAGCAGCCAGTTGCTGAAAAATGGTAAGAAGAACTTCAAACCTACCAAGACATGGAAGTCCACCTAAACTGGGCAAGGAGAACATTAATCAGAGATGCAGACAAGACGTCCATGGAGTCAACATATGCTACCCATACGTTGACTTCTACTGAAGAGTGGCAAGAAGAAAGAAAGCCAGATGTCCTGTAAGAACATGTGAGAGAAGGTGATCTGCTCAGAGGAAACCAGAACTGAACTTTTTCACCTGCTTGCAGAACCTTTTGTGTGGAGAAAAACACATTATCCTGAACACACTATGTTCACATGAAACATGGTGGTGGCAGCATCATGCTGCGGAGATGCTTCTCTTCTGCAGGGTCGGGAAGCTGCTCAGACCTGATGGGAGATGGATGGAGATAAATCCAGGACCATCCAAAGTCCAGACCCAAATCCAACTGAGAATCTGTGGCAAGACCTGAAAACTGATGTTTACAGATGTTCTCCATCCAGTCTGACTGAGTTTGAGATGTTTAACAAAGAAGAAACAAAGTCTGTAGATCTTCAAAGCTGGTGGAGACAAACATCAGAAGACCTGCAGTCAGAAGAGGTTCTACAAGGTTCTGACTCACTAGACACAGATGAACTCAGAAGCAACAGATTTTATTTTAGGCTCTCAGGTTAAAAAAACGTTAAAAACCATGAAACATTTTCCTTCTACTTCACAATAACTTGTTTTGTTCCATCACAACAGAACCCACGGAGGTTTATGGTTGAAACGTGATGGAAGTTGATGATGTTTGAATGCTTTTGGCACGTTGCTGCAGATTTACTCTCTTGGGAAAATCTGAGTGTAAATGAACATATTGAACTAACGCACTGGGACCCCAGTCAGTAGATCATAAACATCTTGATCGTACTTTAAGAAGTTCTGTGTGGGGACATGCAGCCTGGAGAACCTTTCATTTATTGGCTCTAATTAAGCATTTCCTACAACTGGTTTCTGGGTAATTCATTAAAAAGTGAACTTTCCAACTTGCACAGACTGTTTGACATTTGAAGTAGCGGTAAAAACCCAGAGTGACCTTTCATCTGGTTCTTGGCAGGCTGCCTGCACAGTACTGGATGCACTCAGTGCAGATATTGTAATTGTTTGCATTTTTAAAGTTTAGTCCCTCCAAGCACAAACATGAAGGGAACGATGTTATTGCTGCTGTAAATCCTCTGACCTTTCCTCTCATGGCTTTTTCTGCAGCCCTCTCACGCAGACAAGGCAGCTAACCCTAAAGTCCTCAAATGGATGACTGACCTGACCAAGATCCGCAGACAGCTTAAAGGTAGAAGCGCTCGTTCTTTTCCCCGTCGTGTGTGTGTGTGTGTTTGTGTGTGTGTTTGTGTATGTGTGTGTGTTGGGCGTAAGGACTGGGCGCCATCCTGTTCCTCCTGGGACAGTTTGGCCCACCTCCCACTCCTCAGCCTTTAACAGCAACATGTACGCTGGTCTAACAAACATGAGCAGACATGTTTGGGTTGGCGTGGCTCTCACCCTTCAGTGTGCCGGTGCGTCCTTGTGAACCCACATCCATGACCTGGAGGATGGGTTCAGTAAGGTGAAGCAATGACAAACACTGACAACTGAAACATTGTCAGGTCTTAGGATGGAGAAATCCTGACTATAGATTTTGCAAACTTTGATTAAATCTAATCTTACATTCTGCACATAATTGATCATAAAAATCCTGCGTTGCTTCGCCGGACTGAATTTATCCCAGGACCCTCATACGCCTCCTCTCTGTGAGGTGACTGCTTCTCCTTGTTGGAGGATGCAGTGGCTCAGAACATTTCTCTGTTTCAAATCAAACCTGAAAATCAATAATCGAGCACCCGTTCTCCACTTTCCTCCTTCTATTGCCCAACGACCGATTGATTGGTTGATTGGCCCAACCAGGACGCCAGCACCTCCTTTTACCTAGAAGCACGCTGAGGCACCAGGCTTTGCTCCATTCACACAGAAGCCACCCTGCTCCCTCATCCCCTTCCTCCTCCTCCTCCTCCTCCTCCTCTCTGTGCTCACCTCCCCATCACACTCCCACCCTCCCACTCCACCCCGGCTCAGACCAGAGCTCTAGACCGTTTCACCTCAGTAAGTACAAACCCCCCAGTAAGTAGACATTATAAATATTACCAACAGTCACAGCAAGGTGGCCTGGTGTTACTGGTGTGTTTACTGGTGAAGCATGTTGGCATGGTGATATGATGTGTGTGTGTGGGGGGGGAGGGGGTGTCTTGTTTAGGAACAGTTTCTCACAATGCAACAACAACCTGCGACAGACCAACACAGCAATACTATTATCAATGAACCTGAAAAGTGTGGAGTGCATTTGTATTCAGGCCCAGTAAGACAGTACTTTGCAGAACCACCTTTTGTTGCAGGTTTGTCTCTACCTCAAGCTCAGTCAGATTGGATGGAGAACATCTGTGAACATCAGTTTTCAGGTCTTGCCACAGTTTCTCAGTTAAATATAGGTCTGAACTTTGACTAGGCCATTCTAACACATCTCTGGCTATATGTTCTGGGTGGTTGACTGAACCTTCACCCCAGTCTCAAATCTTCTGCAGCCTGTGACACAAAAATTCTCAATCCTGGCCCTCAGGACTCACAGTTCTTCATGTTTTAGATGTTTCTGCTCCAGCACGCCTGATTCAGACGATTACATCTCCTCCCTAACTGCCATCTAGTCCTGCAGAAGCCTGATGATCACAGTTCATTGAAGTCAGGTGTGTGGCAGCAGGTAAACACCTCCAGCGTGTAGAAGCTGATGACTAGGGTTGATTACCACTAATCTAGCTTCCAGGAAGTCTTCCCAACAGCTGTGACCAGCATGATGGAGCCAACACCATGTTTCACTGTGGTGATGGTCTGATCAGAGTGATAATAAACTTCCTTTAAAAGGGACTGTGTACAGCTCAAACATAAATGTCACCATTTGATGCATAGATTATAGCATTAGCTAATTTCCATCTGCAGTCTGTTGGCGATTTAATAAGATAATAAAAACTTCTTCCACGTTCGCTGCGTCTCCTGCAAAGACTTGACATTCTTCTCGTCACTCCATAAAGGTCAGATTTGGATTCTACAGCTAATAGCCTCCACCTGAGCTCTAAATCTCTGCAACTCCTCCTCAGTTACCATGGAGCTCTTGGCTGCTCCTCTGATTAATTCATGGTGGACCTCCATGTCTTGGTAGATCTCTATCCTCTTTCCATGTTCAGACAATGGATTGAACAGAACTCTGAGATGTTCTAAGCCTGGGATGTTGTGGTAGAACCAAACCCAGCTTTAAAGTGAACCAGAATGTCCTCCAGACCTGCTGTGTTCCTCGGTCTTCGTGATGCTGGTTGTTCTCTAATGTTCTCTGAAGAACCTCTGAGGCCAGAAACAGAACATCTCAGCTGGTTCCTGATCAGGGGACTTCTGAAAGCTGTTGGTTGGGCCGGGTTTTATTTAGGGGTATCAGATTAAAGGGGCTGAATAGAAATGCACTCCACACTTTCCAGAATCGCATTTAAAAAAAAAAAAAAATGTTCTTCCATTGATTGATGCTCTACTGTGTTGGTGGATGGTTGAAACAGGGGTGTGAACACTTTTACATTGTTTTATTTAGCAAACACTTTTTCCCAAAGAGTCTCAAGAACCTTTCGATTGATAAGTTGGACCTGACCTTCGTTTGTCAGTGATTTTTCTCTAGAATCTGTCCAGAAAAATATTTGGATTGATTTTTCTTCCTCTGTGGTTTTCTCACCTCCTCCACTGCGGCTGTGAATAAATATTTCACACATTTTATCTGGTGTTTCTGAGCTCCGGTCCTTCAACACTCCAGCTTCATGCGTGCCTGTCCGTTTCTCCTCCTCCAGATGCCAAACACTGTGCTGAGAGCGAGCTCGGCCCGCAGACTCGCCCTCGTAGCAACACCCTTCCCAAGAGCTTCGGCTCCACTCTGGACCAGGGCTCTCATGACATAACCGGGGAGGTCAGGGGCCCACGCCCCACCAAAGAAGAAACGCTGGAGCTGATCCAGTGCCGAGTCAAAGGGAAGAGGCAGGAGGACGGCTGGCCGGACGACATCAAGGTGAGGAGCAACGGCAGCAGCACCAAGAGTCCATTAAGGTCTCTGACCTCCAGAAGCAACAACATTAAATGTTCTCTGATAATATGACCGGTTTTAGCTGGAGAGAGTACAACGTTATATAATACATTAATACTACTGATGAAGTTCAAGAAGAAGATACTAAATCAAAACATTTATCCTGATTTTCAACTGGACCAAACCGGGTTTTTAATCTCAGTTTGATCCAGATTTTCCACAGTAAATGTGACATTTATCTGTTTTTTAAAGCTTCTTTCTCTTTTTACATATTTTACCATTTAAATCTAAATTTGATTTATGCATGAAAATGTTCCAGCTCCTTCATCACCAAAGTCTTCTAACGAGGTTTAAAACGCTGTGAGTAAACGTTAGGAAAGTTATCCTTCAGGTGGGGAAGCAACTTAAATAAAAAAACAACGTTGCATCTCGTACTCGTCTTCCGCTTCATCCGGGACCGGGTCACCGGGGCAGCAGACCCAATAGAGACGCCCAGACGTCCCTCTCACCAGACACCTCCTCCAGCTCCTCCAGGAGGAGCCCAAGACGTTCCCAGGCCATCTAGAGATGTTAAATATTGTTTGTTGCATCTTATTTCTTTTAAAGTTAAGTATTTTTGTTCCAGTTGGACATTCCTGCAGACAGAAACTAGGATTAAACTACAAGTAGAAATGGGAGCCAAAACAGAATAAAACATTTAATCTGATGTTCAGGTTTATTCTGAATCTCTGCTTCTGCAGAAGATGACCAAAGAACAGCTGTCCTGTGAGAAGATGCTCCTTCAGAAGAACCTGCTGCACTACGAAGGCCTGCATGGAAGACCGGTAAGTTCCTCCTGCTGCACAGCTTCATTATGTTGTGTGAAGCTGCTGCTTGAACCCATGTTCCTCTGTCTGCAGGTGACCAGAGAAGAGCGTCTGGTGGTGAAGCCTCTCTACAATCGCTACAGGCTGGTCAAGCAGATGCTGGCGAGAGTCAGCATCACACCAGTAACGGTCAGGATGCCACAAACTAACTGTTTTATCATCTGAAAGAGACAGAATGTCACATCAGCTCCTGTTTTAACATGGTTCCTCTGCCTCAGGCGTCCCCCTCCAGTAAAAGGCGGAGTCAAACCCTCCAGCCAATCATTGAAGGAGAAACTGCTCATTTCTGGGAGGAGATCAAAGAAGAGGACGAGGAAGAACAGAAAGGTGGAGAGGAACAGGAGAAGGAGGAGGAGAGGGAAGAAGAGGAAGATGATGATGAGGAGGAGGAGGCTGAGAGCAGCGGTGGAGAGATGCAGAGCTCAGAGGTCATCATGGCGTTTGAGGCCGTGACCCCGAGCGGTGGGTCGGTGAGGAACCAACCGGACGAGTTGAGAGACAAGATGGAGGAGGGGTCGGGGAGACTGGCGCTGGACCTGCGTCTGTCCAGCTCCAACGCCTCGTCCATGTAAGGACGGAGACGGATGTCTCCATCACTCTTAACAGTGAGCTGCAACTAAACGGTTCAGCAAGTGATCCGATTAGTTTCAGATGTAGAGTCCTGGTCCAAAAGAACCACATTGGCACATTATTATAATGAAATGTTCTGGTTTCAGTGACACAGTACCGTCCATAGTTGGATAAATGTCCCTCAACAGCTTCTGTAGCCTCCAACAAGCTTCTGGCACGGTTCTGACTGGATATCGGACCACTCTTCTCATCTGAAATAGTTGATTTAAATTGGTTGGTTTTCTGGTACCGACCCAGCTTTTACAAGTTCTTTTTAACAGGATTTAAGCTAAAGTCGTTCCAGAACCAGGTTGTGTGTTTGGGATCATGGTCCTGTTGGAACCACCTGGCCCAAACTGTTAATGAGAAGATGTTCAGGAACCAACAAGGCATAGAAGGTGCTGGAACCAGTGTGACTGTTCACAGTAAAACCAGTTTAACATCAACAGGAAGGAAGGCCCAGCTTTCCCACAGGATATTACCCAGAAACCAACAGGTTTAAATGGACCCCCCTATTGGTCAGAAACATGTGGGCCCAAATTCCTGTTTGTAGAACTTCACTCTGATTGGATCTTTGTCCCACTCTAAGAAAACAACAGTTCAAACATCATTAAAGGCCCAAAATGAGTATGAATAAAATTAGCCGATGATGAGTGGATCAGAACCATTTTCTCCTCGATCATCTTTGGACTGAAACCAGAATCAATCACGTTTATTCAGTGCAGATTTTTTTTCAGACACTCTGACCAGAACTCTACATCTGGAACATGAAATAACCTAAACATCTTTTCAGTTCAGATCATTTTTTAGAAGATAATCTGTGATTATTGGACCTCTGAGGAATATTTGATTTTCCATTAAAGCAATAAGAAAAAATAAAGTTTATTAGAGAAATAAGCAGCAGCTCCATTTTGACCCGACTAAACTGTGACTGCAGAGCGGAGGAAACTTGATGTTATGAAACTATTATAATAACAAGGATCAGAGACGTGTGACCTACCGAGTCTCTGACGTGTCACCGAGTTCTCACCTGTAATTTGTTGGTTCTGGAACATGAAGCTCAGGGCTGATTCCTCGGGTCAATGCGGTTCAACTCCTGCTTCAAACGAGGACAAATTTTATTTTTTCAATCAAAACGCTCAGAACTCGTGATTTCACAGCACTGTCCTTTTTTAACATAACATGACCGGACCTCAGCCGACCCGTTTGTGAAACTCCTGACGTTTGCAGACGACACCACTGTCATTGGTCTGATCCAGAACCGTGATGAGTCTGCATACAGACAGCAGGTGGAACGGCTGGAATGCTGATGTGGTCAGAACCACCTGGAACTTAACTCACTCCAGACTGTGGAGATAATAGTGGACTTTTAGAGAACACCGTATCGGCTGTGGACCACCTCCGGTTCCCAGGAACCACCATCTCTGAGGACCTGAGATGGTCTTCACACATAGACACTGTTCAGAAGAAGGTCCAACAGAGACTGTAGTTCCTGAGGCAACTCAAGAAGTTCAACCTTCCACAGGAGCTGCTGGTCATCTTCTCCACTGCCATCATTCAGTCTGTCCTGTCTTCATCCATCTCAGTGTGGTTTGGATCATCCACCAAACAGAACAGGTCCAGACTGCAACGAATAATCAGAGCTGACCTTCCCTCCATCCAGGACTTATACAGGTCAAGGGTCAGGAAAATGGTAGCTAACATCTCTGCAGACCAACACACACCCTGCACATAAACTGTTCAGAGCTTTACCTTCAGGTGGCGCTGTCTGCTAAAACCAGTCGCCACAGAGATAGTTTCTCCCTCCAGGATGTTTCTCTGATTCAACTCTTGACAGTCAGAGCTCCAGAACAACACCAGGCAGACTTGGACTGGTCCCACATTATATTCTATTAGAAAGTCAGTTGTGTTTATATGTACTTTTAAAAAGATATTCTTGTTGAGAGCAAAGTGTACCGGCGTCAGATTCCTTGACAAACTGGCAACAAAGCTGATTCTAACTGCATATCCCATGATCCTCCAGGCCAGAGCTGCTGGAACAGCTGTGGAAGACCAGAACAGAGAAGAAGAAACTGAGGAAAACCATCCGAGAATTTGAGGAAGATTTCTACCAGCATAATGGAAGGTAACCGTAGCAATGCATTATTAAATATTACTTTTGGGACCAAATCTAGAGATGTCTTCTTCTACCATGAGTCCAGAAGGACATTTTATTGCCTCTTTGTGACCAACATCTCACCTCCACGTATATCAAACCCAGCAGAAAGATCTGATTATCTAAAATAAGATGTCCCACAGCTAAGAAACCAGGAAGTAGCTCAGCTCGTTTTTATCCCACACAGAAACCGACTAACCCCTCCATCTCCTTTCTGCAGGAACGTTCAGAAGGAGGACCGGGTGCTGATGCTGATGCTGGAGAAGTACAGGGAGTACAAGAGGATCAAGGCCAAACTGCGCCTCCTGGAAGTCCTCATCAGCAAACAGGATTCTTCCAAGTCCATCTAGATTTTTCTCAGATAACCGCTATGGTCGCACACATCATCAGCCGTCATCACTGCACCGGCGCCCCCTGCAGGAATAATCCAAAATAACCCACCAAGGGCAACAGCGATCAGATCAAAAGAACTTCCCACCTTCAGCAGCTCAGGTTGCTGCAGTCACACCATGAAGATCTCAGGTTGTTAGAAAGTGACAAAGGTTTGATCATTCAAAATGAACAATTAGACTAAATTTAATTTAAACTGGCTGATATTTACCATGACATGACTGCAGAGGCTCTGATGGTCAAACCTGACTTCATATCACTGTGTCCTTCATCTTCATCATCCACACCTGGTGTCGCATGTTGATTTGTCCGTTTTCTCCCCAAACAAAACTCATTTCCAGA